>NC_050449.1:53295689-53595689 GCF_903995425.1 Onychomys torridus | reverse complement strand
GTTGATAGTTGTTTGGATGAAGTGCTTCAGACTTGGTGTGGCCAAGCCGTCAGCGATGAAACCATTTTCTGTTTGTTTCTCCTTCTGCCTGGTAGGGTTCTGCAGATTTCCTAGAGGGCGGGGATGGTGCATTACTGTGTGTAGGGTCAGGCAGAACCCCCACAAGAACAGAAGGAGGTGCCCATCAGTGCCTTGTTGGACCCTGGAGTGACCCTGGCCTTCCATCTTTGGAGTGCTGTTGTTTAGAAGCTACAGCCAGGGCTTGGGGGTGGGGACTGAGGAAAGAAGCCAAGGAACGTTGGAGCCACAAGCTTTAGGGAACAGGGCTGGGTGAAGTAAAGAACTCTTGCTAAACCAAAATATTTAACTAGATTTCATTTTTTGCTTTCAGCTTGAATTCTTTGCTTGAAAGTTGAGCTTTGAAGTTGTTTCTTTTCTTATTGTTCCAACAATATTGTGCTTTTAATCCTGTGTCTTTGGGTCCACCCAAAGACTATTTAGATTATTTTGAAATTGTAGCATCAAATTTCTCAAATTCCTGCGTGTGCCTCCTATCCGAGGCTTTCCTTGACGCCACTGGATTCTTCTTTCTCTGGTAAACAAGACTGTGTAAAACCAGCCAGGCTAAAACGGACAGTGTTTGCAAGTTTCTCAAGAGTTGCTAAATAGAAATACATGCTAGAGTAGCCACATGTACGTGTACGTGTGCGCACATCCACACGCGTCACAGCTCTTCTTAACTTTTTAATACAGAATATTTATATCCTGTCTTTTCATGGGCAATACATACCGCAAAGAGCATAAAGTACAGAAACCATTCTAAGAATGAGATTTGAGCCAGAAGAGATGGCTCAGTGGGTAAGAACACTTGTACACAGCTGTGAGCTGTGAATCCCCAGCACCCCGTGGAAATAATGTGGGCATGGTTGCATGTGTCTGTAACCTCAATGTTGAAAAGGTCCAGCTAGATGGGGATCCTGTGAACTTGCTGGCCAGCTGGGCTAGCTAAAATGGAAAGGTTCAGTGTGAAACCCTATCTCTAAAAATAGGTAGAGAATGATAGAGAAAGACATCCAGGGTCATCCTCTGGCCTCCACATGTGCATGCAGTGGGCACATGCACCCATACACACAAATATGTACATACACACACACACACACACACACACACACACACACACACACACACACACACACACACCAAACAAAAACAAAAACCTCATCAGAAAGAAATGAGTGAAAACAGCCTTTTAGGTCAGAGGAGCCAGAACTAAGAGCAGAAAAGCTTGAACATGGCCGTTGGCAATGCTAACTAGACTGGTGTGTCCATGTCACCCCCAAGGCCAAGAGCCTACTCTTTAATCTGGAGGCAGCAAGAGGCATAGAGAAGGAAAAGGCCAGAGGTACACAGGACCTTAGGATAAAACACTAGAGAACCCACAAGAAAGGCTAAAGTCTGGCTGAAACTGAGACAGAGTCATGGCTGTTGTTGAGTCCACTTGTCCTGTGACCTGCTACAATCCTTTCTGCCCCTATCTGGTACTTTATGCTGAAGTCTCAACTCCCCCTCGGGGACTCAAGGATGTTAACATCATTCTGAAAGTCTTTTGAGGGCTGGAGAGATGGCACAGCAGTTAAAAACTCTTGTTGCTTTTCTAGAGGACCTAGGCTTGATTCCCAGCACTCACAGGGGAGCTCACAAGCATTTATAACTCCAGGTCCAGGGATCTGATGCCCTTTTCTGGCCTCTGTGGGTTCTGCATGCACATGGTGCAGAAACATACATGCAGGTGAAACACTCATACACATAAAATAAAAAATATTAAGAAAAAGAAAGATGCTCATTGAGGCAGGAACCGGTAGGACTTGTTTGGAAAACTGGTAGGTGTGTTTAGGAAAATTCCACCATGCTCTGTGAGGACTACCACGCTCTGCCTCATAAACCTTGCTAATTTTTGCTTATTGTCTTGCTGGTACTCTTAAGGATGGCAGATTCTCCAAGCTGGTGCCCAGAACTGTATTCTCATAATCGTTCTCTCAAGTGGAGAGTGCAGCTGCTTTATAAACTCTTACTTTGGTGTGCCCTGGACAGCAGCAGGTCAGTTCTGTCAAAAGCTCTGTTTTTATATCCCCATCCCTTCCAGTTCTGTAAATGCAGGATCCAGAAAAGCCATATTATTTTGAAAGTTCTTCAGAAAGAACCATATTATCTTATAATTCCTGGGGTGAGAGTAAGGCTTGGAAGAGTTGAATTATATTGGGTAAGGTTCAAGAACAGCTTTGGGGTCAAGTCCTGTCTCACTTTTGACTCAACCAACCCCAACAGCGCAGAACCACAACCTCACAAGATTTCTAAGCTAAAAATGATAAAGCCTAAGTCCCTTCTTAGAAGCTGGTTTTTTAGGGGGTCTGGATTGATAGCTCAGCCCTGTAGTGCATGCTTGGCGAGTGTGAGGACCTAAGTTCAAACCCATGTTTAAAAACAAATAAAAAGCCAGGCGTGGTGCGTGCTTGTGATTCCAGGGCCCTGGGGAGGTGGAGATAGGTGGATCCCTGGGGCTCACTAGTCAACTCCTTGGTGAACTTCAGGCCGGGGAGAGTTACTGTCTCAAAAACAAGGTGAGTGGCTCCTGGGGAATAACAGGCTAGGTTGTTCTCTGGCCCCACATATACACAGACACATACCCTCACACACACAAAAAAAATTTGTTTAGATATTGATGAAGATCATGCCAGCTACGTTAGGAAGAATGTTGCTTTAAGTCCAAAGACCATCATTACACCTTTTTTTTTTTTTTTTTTTTTTTTTGCCAGAGCTGAGGCTTGAACCCAGAGCCTTGCGCTTGCTAGGCAAGCACTCTACCACTGAGCTAAATCCCTAACCCCTCATTACACCTTTTCAGCCTCTTAGTATTGTTCTGTTTCTTTCCTCTCTGAACTCCACTTTTGCTGATCAATATTCACAGTAAGGACCACCCATTAGTAAGAACCCTAATGATACTGGGTATAAGTCTATCATTTGACTTCATTTCACCTTCCTAACTGTAAATCTTTGCAACTAGAAACGGCATTTTAGATGTCTTCAGAACCTAGCAGGATGCAAGGCTGATTGTCCAGTATAAGTATTGATTGGTTGATTTGTTGTCGATGTTCAAAGAGAGATGCAGATGCTTGTCCCTCCTTCAGGAGGATGCCAGTCTTCTGAGCCGAGAGCCTGCTTCCTGCCACTCTATTGATTTGCAGTGACAAGACACAGACTGGGCCCTGCCCACTGACGGGACTCTTTGGGTATGCTACTCTGAGCTTCTAAAGTTGAAGCTCTGAATCCTACAAATGCCTTACTGTCCCAACTTGGCCTCTGCCACCTGCAGGGTCACAGAAATGCATTGCAGAGTCTCCAAGAATGGAAAGGCCCCCTGGAACCCAGATCCCTGCCCGGATCACAGTGCAGCCTCATTTCACTCCATCAGTCCGGAGGTATGCTCTCCCTTAGGGTGGTTCCCTTCTACCGATCAGTTCTCTGGCAGACTCTGGCTGCTGGCCCAGAGGAGTACACGTGTATAAATCCAAGGGCAAATGTCACCTCCCCCATTGTGTGGAGTTGGCTTTGTACCTAAAAGACCCACGGGTAGCACAAAGCCCCAGTGTCTTTCCCATGTGGTGCCCCTGTGATGGGACACTCCTTTTCAGCACTGAGCCATAGATCTGCACACCGGGAGGCCCTGTGGCTCTCTGTTTGCCTGTAAACTTTCTCAGTTTCTGGACCATCAGGCTGAGAGTCATCTTTCTGCTGTCTCTCCATCCGATGAAAGCCTATTAATTTCTCTCCCAAAGTGACGGATTCAAGCAACAAAAGCATTTTCTTAAAGACTAACATAGCAATTAAGACATTACAGCAGTGTGGCCTTGGGAAAATACCACTAATTAGTTCCAGCCTGTAGTGTGGGTTAGACAGGATTCCATACAATGTTGTCACTCACACAGAGAGCTCTGCCCCTATTTTGGATGTTTGTCTTCTTATGGAGTACCACTGGTCCCACAAGGTCAAATCTTATTGTTTCAGTGTTTTAAGAACTACCTCCTCCAGGAAGCCTTCTCTGATTTCTCCATGTACTCACCTTCTCAATTTCCAGAGGGTTTTGTTCATTCATCTCTGGGAACTCGTTCCATTATCTCTTGTTTCATTTGGGGGATATGTAACAAGTGTGTACAGTGCCTATGTGTGAACCATCATGGAGGCTGGCAGTCCACTTCAACTGTTATTCCTTGGAAACTATCCATTTTGTTCTTGTTTTTGAGACAAGGTCTCTCACCTTAGTTTCAGACAGGTCATCCCCGAATCCATGAGATCATTAAAAATACCGACATGATAGTTGTGAGGCTTGGAAGCAGACCACTGACTGCAAAGCAAGAGCCACCAACCATTGTGTGCGTTGTCCCTCAAGGGCAAGGGTAATGGGGCAGGCTGATGGCATTTGTAAACTCAGGTCAAGAGAAAACATTTGGCGGCTGAGAAGAGCGCTGCAGGCCACCTGCTCTTACCCAGACCCTAGGGATTGATGGCCTTGAGTCTCCATGCTTCCCAAACTGGGGAACTGTAAACCAAGGGACATTCCAGGCCGCCTGCCTGGACCAGGCATTGCCATGGGTCTGCCAGGCCTCTTTTCATGTTGGGTACTTTATAAGTGACTGTAATTGCAACAGGCTTTGGTTGATGACTTTGTGCCTAATAAAAATGTCAAACTCATTTTAAAAAGTTTCCAAGACCAAATAAATTCTGAAAAGGTTATAATCTTTGATGGCTCTGAACTTGTGAACACTAAGAATGTGGGAAAATCCTGCTGCAGTGTAGGGAGCCACCAAAGCATCACTGGCTATTACTTCTGCATCATCTTATCATGGAAGTTTGGTTACAAGATCAGAAACCTCCTCTGTAGCATTCTTTTTCTTTATTGTGACAAAGCAGCTCTGTGTGTGTGTGTGTGTGTGTGTGTGTGTGTGTGTGTGTGTGCATGTGCACATGTGTGTATGTGTGTGTATGTGCTTGTGTGTGTATATGTGTGTATGTTTGCATATGTGTGTATATATATATATATATGCAAGTATGTGTGTAAACATGTGTATGTGTGTGTGTTTATATGCTTATGTGTGTATGTGTATTTGTGTATGTGTGCTTATATGTATATATGTATGTGTGTGTATATATATATGTATATGTGGGTATGTATTTGTATGTATATGTGTGTGGGTGTGAATTGTGTGTATCTGTATGTTGTCTTGTATATGTCACAAAACAAAGTCTAGCATAAACACAAGTTAAATTATCCCAGAGATAAATTATGCCGCCAGAACCTCATTGTAGGAGGTACTTAGAGTTAAGCTCAAAGGACATTCCCCTCCTCTGTAGTAGCTCTAGAATGTAGCCATGTGTGAGGCAGTTACTCCAGAGAAGCCATCCACAGAGTAGCAAGGAGCAGAGGGGTAAAACCAGAGAGGTGGGGGCGGGTAAAGAGCACGAGCCATCTAGACTTATGAGCATCACCTGGAGAGTGGGAAGAGACCTGCAAAAGAATTTACATTCCACTGAAATTTACTGAAGTCCTCTTAGATGGCAGATTCCTGGCTGCAAGCTTTGGAAAATGTCGCCATCTTTGCAGCCACCCTAAACATTATATTAAATTCTGCAGAGACAGAAGTCTGATTGGTAATTCCCAGGACCTGAGAGGAGGAGGCACCAGAGTGACTCTAATGGGGGTGGCACGGCTTTTGGGGTGACGAGGTGCTCTGTAATAGGCTAGTGATGATGGTTATGTGATTCTGTGGATGCACTGCTGACTTACACACTTTCATGTAACATGTGTGGGATGTGGATTGTATCAGAGAGCAAGGGAGAAACGGTGACCCAAAGACATGCTCTCAAAAGCATGAAGCTCGTGGGTAAGCAGGCAGGCTGGGATTCGAGCCCAGGGTCTCCTGATTGCCCTCTACTGCACTGCTTTTTGCCCTTTGAGACCTGGGAGGGCTTGATTAACAAAAAGGTCGACTACAAACTGTTGAGCAAAGAGCGGAATGCAGAGACGCTGACTGGCAGATACAGTGGAGAACAGGGGTCACAGATCACGTGGTGAAGCTGTGAGCTGTAGATAGCACACAGGAGATTGGCTCTGAAGATGAGAAACATGTTCATAGACTGGCTGAGCCGTCCTGGTGGTAAGCTGCTTTCCATTCCTGCAGCTGGTAGACTGTGATAGGTAGAGTTGGTGGGAACGAGCCAGGTTATGAAGGGCTCAAGATACCTTACCCTCCTGGTGCACCAAGTGGTGTTATATCAGGGAGATTATAGCCGACAGGCTGTGGTGGCATAGGAAGAGTGGGTTGGTGAGAGGATGGGGTAGAAGAGAACACCCAAGGCCATTAGGTGTGGGTGGAAAAGAGTTAGTTTATGAGTTTGATAATGGAATTGTAGAGAAGGGCTGACTTCAGACAACAATTAGTTGAAGGAAGTACAGTCTGCACACACATCATAACCTGCAGGAAATAGACTCTATGTCCCACAGTTAGTACCAACCCCTAAATATACGATGCTTTTTTCCTATACAGATATTCCTATGATAAAGTTTAACTTGTAAATTAGGTACCCTAATAGATTAACAATAATAACTAGTAATGAACTCGAGTAATTATAATAACACATGATGAAATGTTATTTAAAACTTACAAACTGTTCAGCTTTGGTATTTTCCACTTTAATATTTTGGGATTTGGGTTGACTAGGGGTAACTGAAACTATAGACAGTGAAATGCAGGTCAGGGGCTCCTCTGCTGGACCAGCCCAGGCCACAGAAGATGCAGGGGAGGAATTGGGGAACACACAAGTTACTCCTTTTAAATTTGGGGTTCCAGGCTGGAAGATGAGAATCAGCAAGCCTAAGGGCAGCTCTAAAGCAGTAGGGGAGGACCTGTTCAAGAAGGTGACTGTGTAAGTTTAGGACTTAATGACATTGGGCCCTGGAGGATGATAAACTCTCCCAGACCCTCATCCCAGACACGTGTGGCCTCTTCCCTGCTTCTACTTTGGGAAGACAAAATCCCTGCCTGTGGTGCCGAGAAGAGCCCTGAAAGCATCGCCGTGCCGGCCGCCGAGCGGGCGCTTGTAGAACTCGGTACTTGCCGGGTTGCGGACATTCCTTTGTCCACTTGAGAATCTGAGTTCAAATGTACGTCATTCTAAGGATGACCTCAGGTGACTGACATAGGGGATTCCAAAGGAGAAATCGGGAGGGCCTGAGTATTTGGATGCAAGGTACAGCACTCCCACCAGCACCTGGCAAACTGACTGTTGTCTATGAGCCAGTGTGTGACTAGAGCACAAGGACCAAAGGACATAAGGATGACAGTCTGATATTGAAAGAGCCAGGCATTGTGGGAAGGATGAAAACCTTGCTGGCCCTGAGTGACCCAAATTTATGTTTGCTGTCTGGACATTATTTTGTTCTCAGACGAGTTTGGATCAGGAGGTTTGGCATCAGCCTGAGAATACACCATCTAGGGACTAGGGCCTTTCTGCCTTCAAGATGGGAGCCTCTGGTGTTTCCATCACAGATCATTCTGACGACACAGAAGGATCAGTCACTGACTAGCTGACTATCGAGCAAACCCAGGAGATGGGGAAGGATTCTTGGGCCACACTGGCAGAATGGTGACAGTTGAGAGGTTGTCAGCCTGTCCCCAAAATGGGGAAGATTAGGAGGAAAGGATTTGGGAGGGAAAGTGGGAGGTAGAGTCTGACTGTGAAGTTTGCAGGGCCAGCAGAAATGCTATAGAGCCATCAAAGGACAAGGTTCAGGGTGAGGTTAACGCCTGGAGATAGGAATGTGATATTTCATGTTGAGAGACTGGGTAAGATTATCAGGTGTAGACAGAGGGAGGAGAGGACTGAGGACTGAACCTGGGGTTCCCTAGTATTTAAAATCCAGGAAATGGAGGAAAGAAGAAGGAAGGGAGGAAGGAGAGAAAAGGAGAGGGAGGGGAGGAGGGGATGCCGGCAGGCAGGAAGGCCCGCCCTCCAAGAGACTAGGCTATTCTGGAAGCTGGCTGAAGAAGGCATCTCAAGGAGGCAGGTGTAACCTGTTGTGCCCCATGGTCTCTATAGGAAAATGATGATTCCACAATTCCACACAGGCGGTTGGATTTAGTAGCCTAGCGTCATCAATGACATTGACAATGGAAATGACCACACAATGAGGTAGATGTGTGGCTGCAGCCAGTTCGAGAGAAGAGCCTGCTTTCCTTGCATTTTTGAGTGTTCTTTTCCTAATCTCAAATACTGTCCTCCATCCCTATGGAAAGACAAAGGCAAAAGGAAATTCTTCAAGACACTTTTCCTAAATGACTTGTTCTGTGGCTGGGGTGGATAGACTCCAGAAGCTGTGTTGATCTCTACTGTCCGTGCCTGGCTCTTTGGGGAGGGCCCTCTGGCAGCAGTATGGTCATTCACTTTCTGTTCCCTGGCACTTCAGCTTCTGGGACAGAGGGGACTGCCATTGGGAGGTGTCCAACTCCAGCAAGGAAACGAGATAAAGTGATCAGAGGAACAAGACCTCCCAGAGGTATTTCGCATGACACTTGTAGTGTGGCAATCTGGAGCCTGGGGAGATGATCTAAAAACATTTCAAAGAGGAAAGAGCAGGTGGGGCCGGAAGACAGCTTGACTGCTTGGACAGAGAGGAAAAGAAAGAGAACACCCAAGCACTTGGGGAAGCTGAAGTCTCAGCAGCACCCACAGGAATGTGCTGTCAGATGTGAGCTCATGGGGACCACATCGTAAGACAGTTGGGAGCCCTTGAAGGGGAGTTATTGGAGATGCTCTGCCAGAGACCCCAGTACTGATGGGGTAGAGAGAGAAGGATCACTGGGGCTTGCTGGTTGTCAGTCTAACCAAAAACATGAGTTTCAGATTAATGGAGAGACCCCGCCTCAAAGGAATAAAGCAGAGTGATACCCAATGTCCTCCTTCCAAAAAGTCCTTACAACCTGTGTTGCAACTGACCGTATATCACCATATAAGTCTCCAAAAGTGAGCGTTATAGTTTAAAATTCAACAGCCCCTAATCCCTCCTTATATTCCCTTGCAGTGAGTGGTCTAAGTAGTGAGCCCTATCCCCAATTTACAGATAAGGAAAATGAGGCCAGTATATGCTTTGGCCCATCTCAAACTGCGTACTTTATCTGTGCAGAGACCGAACCACAGCCCAATGTGAGTGACTCTGTAGAGGTGTCACTGTCTGGTGAGGTGACAAACTCCTGGAGGATTTGGGCTCTGAGAAAATGATGTGAAGTCCAGAACCCCAACATGCACACCTTAGTGCTATCTTATATAAAGCGGGTGGAGGACTTTAAAGATCCTTCACTGTCAGCTGCCACTCAGGAGGTCTTGAGTGGCACATTGTTCTTCAGAGCATTCATGAGTTGAAGGCTGGCTCTGTGGAGAGAATGAAACAGCAAAAGACAGAAAAATGTGGTGTGAGTCACTACCACTACCACTACCACTACCACTACCACTACCACTACCACTACCACTACTACTACTAACAACACTTGATGAGTCCACACAAATCAACCAACGACTGTGACCCGCTGCAGCACTTTCTAAACAGTGGAGTGACTCCCATCTGCAGACAGGGTCGTTGATAGGGATGAAGATGCGCTCCGGCTCTCTCAGCCATGTCTCTGGCTCCTTCCGCATCTCTTCTGTGTTTTGGACCTGAAGGTCAGAGGTAATGCTCTGCCAGGGCCTGGGGTCACCTTGGGGTTTAACTCCAGCCAGACTGGTTGCATGGATTTGTTTTTCTCCTCAAAGACCAGGCAAGGCCAGTGGGGTCACCTTGGGGTTTAACTCCAGCCAGACTGGTTGCATGGATTTGTTTTTCTCCTCAAAGACCAGGCGAGGCCAGTAATTTCACTTGGTCACACACAGAAGGAGAGTGTGTAGGAAAATAATAGCCAGAATGACTGTTATTGAGTGCTTACTATATATCAGGCAATTAGGGAAAGTAACTCCCTCTGGCATGTTCAGGGCCCAGTAAGCAAAGCAAATTAAATACAGGCTCCCTGGCAAAATATCCAAGACCATCATCTACAGTAAAGAGGTGAAAACTGCTTGCAGACAGACCTGAATAATCCAAACAAGCCCAGTCATTCACATTTCTTCCCTGACTTACAGAACACACTGGTATTAAAGAAGAGGGGAGCGTCGGGTTGGTCATGATGCCAACTCCTTGCCAGTCTCAGAGGGTATACATGGTGCAGAATGGCCGAGGTGTCAATGGGGACACCCCTCTTGACACAGGTGTCTCCTGACCTCCGCACCTCCCCCGTGAGTTTTGCGCTCCTTGTTCCTGTCATGAAGGAGGACATGTCATGAGTTAGGTGAATGGTGGCAGCCAGCACTGTCCAGTGGAAGAACCTAGGACCTACTCAGATCAATGAGAACTGCATTTCAAAAAGAGAAATCCTGGGACAACAGGACTCAGATTAGCAAGGCAACCCTTGGCTTTGAGAGTGTCCTATCATCCAGGGGAGGCACCTGTGGAGGTGGGTTCCTGTAGAAAAGGGTTCTACCCAGTGGTGTCAGACATGCAGGGTACTCCTGATTCCAGCAGTTTACTAACCCTCAAGTGTACATGACTTATATGCATTTATGCACGTGAATGCTAGTTTGCTCCTGCATTTCGTAGATTTTCCCTTCCCCACATTGGATAAGATGTTCATCTTTACACGGATGCCCTTACATACTGGAAGGCAGTGTGTGAGACGCTTTCCTCAAATGCAGATCAGAGAAAACATGGGAAGCATTACACCATGAGAATGAGGTGTCTAGAGAGATACCCGAGATGATTTGTTATGTAAGTGTGTCATCATCACACAAAGCCATATGTGTGTGTGTGTGTGTGTGTGTGTGTGTGTGTGTGTGTGTTTACTCTCATAAATATGTTTGTATGTATGTGGACAGGAGAAAGATTGGGGTACAGAGAAGACCACATGAATAAACAATGTACTAACCCCAAGTCTTAGCATACAACCTTGTGCAGACATTTTTAAAAGATTTATTCATTATTTCGTGTATATGAGTGTTTTGCCTGCATGTATGTTTGTGCACCGTGTGTGTACCTAGTATCTTTGGAGGCCAGAAGGTGGCAGGTGTAGAGATTCCATGGATGGAGAATTACAAACAGTTATGAGCCATTATGTAGGTGCTGGGAACTGAACCAGGGTCCTCTGCATGAGCAGGGAGTGTTAACTGCTGAGTCACCTCCCAGCCCTGGTATGCAAAAAATTTTTAAAGAATTTTTTTTTTTTTTGAGACAAGGTCTTTCTACATAGCTCTGGCTGTCCTGGAACTTACTATGTAGACCAGGCTAGCTTCGAACTCATAGAGATCCACCTGTCTCTGCCTCCCAAGTGCTGAGATTAAAGGCGTGCACCATTACACCTGGCTTTAAAAACACTTTTAGAAGGAAAGAAACTGGATTTATGATCAGCACATGGGCCTGTCTTCAATTATGCCACATGACTAGCTGTACAATTGGCTGACAAGATGCAAATGTCAGCCTGGGTGGGTTCTAGGGAGCAGATCTCTGCTGTGCCAACCCCTTCCAGATCCTTCGTGTCACCATGCTGATTTCTCTTCTGCAGCAGGCATTTGGAGGGTCCCCAGCATTTCATGGGACATGAAAACTACTGTTATTTCCCTTCTAGAACTCGATTAGGAACAAGGACAGGTCATCCTTTTCCATTTTGCCACTGCCCACACCCACAGCCCACACTTAGGGGAAAGCTGACTCAGTGCCTATGCTGACAGTAGTTAACTTATGCTCTAAGGTTTAGGGAGAGGGATGAACTCGACTTTAGGAATTTGGGCCAGAGGGGGCTTCAGAGGGAATGATATTTCAGTCTGAACGTGCAGAATACTGTTGTTTCCTAGGGCAATGAGGAGAATTAAGGCAAAGCCTAGAGTGTGGGTAAAGGCTGGAGTCAGAGGTGTTTGTAGTCGATTAGAGAACAGGGAAGAGTCCAGAGTGCCTATAGCCCAGGGAATGCTGGGTAAGGATGCAAGTTGGGAGGGGAGTAAGAAAGTGACTTTAATTAGGTGGAAAATTAGGCAAATCGGGTTTTGGCGACTTTGAACTGGCAGTTGAGTAAGTGCCCTTTGCCAAGAACTGCTTCTGTGTTCATTTAATGAATGGACATTTAACTGAATGGGCATTTAATGAATGGGCATTACAGAGCACCTGTGAGTCAGGCATGTGGGGTTCCCGGAGTGCTGAGTCGTTTGAAAGACATCTCCTCTCAGTCCTGTCTCTGGAAATGGACACCACTTAAAAGACTTGGGATTTTGAGATTTGTGTGATCAGGGAGGAGCCAAGAGTCCTAAGAGACCTTTGAAAATGGGTCATGAATGGCAAGCACCTTGTCTTGTGCCTTTGCGAGTGTGGTTACTCCAGGGAGGTCACACCTTTTGTGGAAGAGAAAACACAACCTTGATCCAGATGAGCTCACAGTTTGCAGGCAACAGCCCCAGTATGAATGATGCCAGGCTTCAGCACAGCTCTGGTGTGCTGAGGTGTAAGGGATAGGAGGATTTTTGAATGTGAGTATTTCAGAGGGAAGACAGTTCCATGGAGGTAAAGGATCTAACCTTCAAAGGGCATGCCGGAAGAAGCTAGAATGGTATACCAGGTTCTGTGAGGTTGGTATGTGGCCCAAGACATGAGAGTCTGTTTTCTAGACAGACACCCATGAAGAGACCAGGTTCCGCAGCTATGGCTATTGGCAGAGGCAGAGGGATGTGCAGTTCTTCAGACTCAGGGTGGTGAGTGGTGGGGCTGGAGTGAGAGGGAGGCCATCGACTTGTGTCTGTTATGCCTTCTAAATGTGACAGTTGAGAGGGTCACATGCAAAAAGAGGACACAGCTATGAATTGTTTTCCAACAGAGTCTACGCCTTGAAGCGTTTCAAAGGCTCAATCCAGGGTACTCTGGATAACTCAGAGCAACAAGTGCTTTTAGCTTGATATTTCTGGAGGTTGCTAAGTGCTGCTGAAGACAGATGGTTTGCCGTGACTCTCAGACATTGTGCTTCAGACAGTCATCCTGTCCTGAGAGAGATCGTTGTACACAGACCTTTGTCACATGGGCACACATATAGTCAGAGTAAAGAATCTGAGTCTGCTGCTCTCATTATCAAGCAATGCAGTGCTCACCTTGACTCCTGGAAAAGCAAATGTGCTTTCATGTAAGGGCATAGCATGACAACAGGTGAGGCCAATGAAGAACAGCCTTTAAGCTTCCCAGGATCTCAAGTCCCAGGAGAGTCCCGCACAGGAAGTTTTATACACAAATAAATTCAAGAAATGCTGTGTATTGTACGCCACTCTTAGGGGTTTATAAGGCCTGTTGGTACACTAAAGACTAGGCTATCAAGGTTTATAATTTACCATTTCCCAGCCGGGCGGTGGTGGCGCACGCCTTTAATCCCAGCACTCAGGAGGCTAAGGCAAGCAGATCTCTGTGAGTTTGAGGCCAGCGTGGTCTACAAAGTGAGTTCCAGGAAAGGTGCAAAGCTACCCAGAGAAACCCTGTCTCGAAAAACAGCCTTGGGTATCACACCCCAGGAGCTACCCACCTTGGTTTTTGTTTTTATTTTCTTTGTTTTGTTTTTTAATTCTTATTTTATGCATATAGGTGTTTTGCCTGTGTGTACATGTGTACCACATGTGTGTTGGTGCCATGGAGTTGAGAAGAAGGCATCAGGTCGCCTGGAAATGGAGTTGCAGATAATTTTTAACTGCCATGTGGATGCTAGGAATCAAACCCGGGCCCCGCTAGAAGCACCTTTAACCACTGAGCCATCTCTCTGGCTCCTCGTTTTGTTTTTAGACAAGGTCTCTCACTGGGATCTGGAGCCAGCCAAATTGAGCTATCTACCCAGCTCTCTTTCCTCACTTTTGTTGTTGTTCTTGTTGTTCTTGTTGTTGTTGTTGTTTTCAAGACAGGATTTCTCTGTGTAACTTGGCGCTTTTTGTGGAATTCACTCTATAGCCCAGGCTGGCCTCGAACTCACAGAGATCCACCTGGCTCTGCCTCCCAAGTGCTGGGATTAAGGGCATGTGCCACCACTGCCCTGCTCTTTCCTCACTTTTAACAGATACCTTTAGCTAAAAGAAACATGGAGCTACATATATAAAATGAGTTATAATTTCTCTATCCAAATCTCTCTGCCACCTAGGTGCCCCCATACCCACCCAAACAAAAGGATTCTGACCACATATTTATGTTTTCTCCTCAGCCTGCCCGGGACCCCAGACTCCTGTTTGAGTTCTGATGGGCTGCTTCTGCCTATACCTAAGAGCATATCTCTCCTAAACTAGTAAATATGTCAGTAAAGCAGTCTTAATTGGCAGGAAATGTATCATATTCAGGCCAAACTCCCAGATGACCCAGGTACCTCCTTTTATTTGTGTGTAAGTGTGGCTCCTCTGGCTTTGCATGTGTGTGTGTGTGTGTGTGTGTGTGTGTGTGTGTGTGTGTGTGTGTGTGTGTTTGACATTCATCTGTAGCCTGAATGGAGTTTGCAGCCTACACACTAGATCACGACTACATGAAGAAATAGACCATTTCCTCTCTCCTCCTCTCGATCTAGGGTTGTTTGTCAAATCAACTTTTGAACCTAGACACCACCACCAGACACCAGTGTTCTGTGGGTGTGGCACAGGACATCAGTTACTCCCTAGAGTGCCCTGTTTTATCCCTTCCCAAACCCAGCAGCTAGTTGTTGACTATTTTGGTTAAATATTTCTCTCTCTTCTCCAAATAAGTGTTTGAAGAACTGGACTGACTTCCCCCTCCCTCGCCACCACTTATTTCTATCTGTTACCCATCCCAGGATTCCCAAGGACACGGACACTGCCTGATGGCCAGGTACCACTTTTCACACCTTAGTCTTTTCTACCTCCTCAGGGCCTTCTTGAGAAGAAAACAAGGGATGAGTGTAGAATAGAATAATTGCAGAAAGACTCAAAGCCACAGCACAGTCGGGGGGGGGGGGGGGGGGGGGGAAATGGATATATTACATGTGGACATTCTTACTCTAAGGACAAGGAACCATGGGACCATTTCTCCCTCATTTTAAGGAAAAAGACAGTGAGCTAGGCTCAAGGGAAAGGGAGAGGAACTCACAGGAATGTGGGCAAGCCCCCACCACCCCAGGTACAAGTCTAAAGCTGGGTTCGGTACTGGACAGGTTTTCCCTCTCCACATTCTTACAAGCAACAGAGAGGTCTGTTCCTGAAGTGCCCCGGCAAGAGGAAGGTCACCCTCTCCAGCAAGGAGAGCCTATGACATTCAGAAATAGCATCTGAGGGAGGGCCAGTGTTTGGGATAGTTCTCAGATCATACTACCTCCATGTCGATCACACACATGGATTTGCCTTTGTTTGCAACATGATTGGCCAGTGCTCCACAGCTTTCTACTTCTTCCCTGGGGGTCGTTCACTTTCCCTTTTAAATGTAAATGTTCAAAGATGGAAATGAGATGTCTGTGGTGTATAGAGTCTCTGTGGTTTGGGGTTTTTTGTGTTTTGGTTTTGTTTTGTTTTGTTTTGTTTTGTTTTGTTTTGTTTTGTTTTGTTTTTGAAAAGATAAACAGGGTCAAATGGTCAGAAACTCCAAAGGGACATTAGTTGCCTGGGGATGAAGGATTAAGATAAAAAGTAGGAACAAACTAAAGAGGCAAAGCCTCTCCATTCATGTCACTCTCCCATGATGGAGAACACCACTGAGAGTAGGAAGAAACTGTGAGACCATGAACTTGGGCTTCCAAAGGGTGACTGAGTGGAAGGGAACTGTGTACCCTGATGAACACGGCAAGGGGCTTAGGAAAACAGAGCTAGAAAGGCCCCTGACTGGATCCGTTAAGACTCTTGTGAAAAAGCATTCTAGATTCTTTATGACTTGTGTGTATGTGTGTACCTGTTGGTGTGTGTGTGTGATTGCCTGTTAGTGTGTGTGTGTGTGTGTGTGTGTGTGTGTGTGTGTGTTTGCCTGTTGATGTGTGTCTATGTACCTGTTGATGTATGTCTATGTATCTGTTGGGGTGTGTGTGTGTGTGTTTGCCTGTTGATGTGTGTCTATGCACCTGTTGATGTGTGTCTATGTACCTGTTGATGTGTGTCTATCTACCTGTTGATGTGTGTGTGTTTGCCTGTTGATGTGTGTGTATGTGTATTTGCCTGTTGATGTGTGTCTATGTACTTGTTGATGTATGTCTATGTATCTGTTGGGGTGTGTGTGTGTGTGTGTGTGTGTGTGTGTGTGTGTGTGTGTGTTTGCCTGTTGATGTGTGTCTATGTACCTGTTGATGTATGTATGTGTGTTTGCCTGTTGATGTGTGTCTATGTACCTGTTGATGTATGTCTATGTATCTGTTGGTATGTGTGTATGTGTGTGTGTTTGCCTGTTGATGTGTGTCTATGCACCTGTTGATGTGTGTCTATGTACCTGTTGATGTGTGTCTATCTACCTGTTGATGTGTGTCTATGTATCTGTTGTTGTGTGTGGGTGTTTGCCTGTTGATGTATGTCTATGTACCTGTTGGTGTGTGTCTATGTACCTGTTGGTGTGTGTCTATGTACCTGTTGGTGTGTGTCTATGTACCTGTTGGTGTGTGTATGCATGCACATGGAAGACAGAGGTTGCTATTAACGTTTTCCCCAATCACTCTCCACCTTCATTTTTGAAACTAGGTTCTCAGTGAATGTCAGCTCTTGTATTTGACTAGGCTGGCTGTCCACTGAACTCCAGAGGTCTACCTGCCCCTGCTCCCCAGCGCTGGTATTACAGATATACACTACTCTACCTGGCCCTTCCACAGGTGTTGAGGATCCAAACTCAAGTCCTCTTGCTTATGCAGCAAATACTTGACTGACTGAGCCACCTCTCCAGCCCCACTTTGATGCCTTGTTGGCCCATGAATAAGCAGGGAAGCAGAGCCAGAGATCAGGGTACAGTGTGTTTGTAGGGTGGGAAATCCTGGGTTTAAGGTTGAAATGCCTGTGACAGAATGAACATTCAGACCTCACAGAGCCAGTGAGTTGCTCTAAAAGGATTGATTCTTGCCCCCGAAGAGATGTACGGTGGAACTATGGGAGCTGACTGAGGAACTGGAGGAGAGCTGGACCGATGTCAACATCTTCAAAACACAAGCTGGCTCTAAGTCAAGAGCTCCAGGTAGTTAAGCTTCATGGTAGTTTCTTTTTAGGTCTAGAACTCTGCAGCTCATCTCAAACTGACCTAGGAGTCTGGGCTGTGAAAGGCCAGTAGTGCCATGTCTAACGGGAAATCTAGTCTTGTGTTACACTTGTAGAAACAGGAGTCCTGAGCAATCACTCTTTGTGGTTTGTCTGGTCAGTCCAGATTGCGTTCTGTTCTTGGAAACTTATTTTAAGGTGGGCTGTGCTAAACTTGAACAAAACCATAGGAGGGTGGCCAGGACCGCTGGTCTAGGGTCCTGGTCAAAAGACCCCTGTTGAAGTAACTCTCCCTTGAGAAGTCCACGCCAACACTGACATGTGTCCTATGTTTCCCGAGTGCCTTTCATTTTATTAAGCCTTGTGCTTTAATCTATGTTAAAAATCCTTTTTAATATAAACTCCAGCTCCACTTTAAAGGAAAGATAGAGCACAAGGGGGAGAAAGATGGCATGGCTTCCCTGGAGAAGGGCGGGTGGGGACTGGCAGAAGGCGGCAGCACTGCTTCTAGACTGCTTTGGAAAGTGAGGGTCTGCCTGCTCCGCATGCCTTCCGACGGCAGGACTTGCCTAATGAGTTGAAGTAATGGGAGACATTCAGTCCACCTGAAGGCGAATTTTCTAGAAAACAGAATTGCCTCCAGATGCAAAGAGCTCCCATCACGGCAAATGTTCTAGAAGGAGCTGCCAGGCCTCATGAGGAGGTGCAGGTGGACTCCTGCAGTAGGTAAGGAGTATGGACTGGGTGGTCTGCGGTGCTAGGCATGCGTGACTGTTCCATCTCATTCATCATGAATAGGATTAAATCTCTGCAAGGAACCTTCCAGATTAGGGCCTCTGTGTGCACAGTACCTTAGAAGCACCTTTTGCTACTTTCTTGTGCGCTGCCTACTACTGTTCATAGTTGCCCAGACTCTATCCAGGACTCGGAAAACCACAAAGACGTTAGCCATTAGTTTAAAGTAGCTTCCTGTCCCCAGGTATTAGCCAATCTGTGGTCACTTCTGGTTATTAGAAACTGGTTGTTACTTAGTCACAGCGTGTGGTGTGTGATTGTGGCAAATGGCAGTAGCGATTTCTGTTGCCAAATCACCATCGTGAACTAATTCCGCAACCTTCTCTCCTCCGGTTGTTTCTAGAACATTTAATAGCGATCTTCTATCTTCTAAATGGAATCAGACACCATCCAGAAATAAATTGACGGGAGCACATGAGATGGGAGTGTGATAATTTTTCTGAACCCATTTGTTTGAAGTGTTTCCACCATCTTTTAACGTCAGCTTCTGTCTGGGGCACAATTTCTCACTGCTTGCTCCGTTTCCTCTGTTTGCTTCCTTTCGCCGCCTTTTCCTCTAAGAATTTAAAAATTTAAACCTTCCCAGAACTCAATCAACATCACTTAAAATGGGGGGGGGGGGCTGAGGGGGGGGGTGGGAAGAGGGTGGCAAAGTGTCAGGCTTCCGTCTTCAGTCCTCAGTGGAGCCCAGAAACCAGATGTGCAGCCAGACAGTTGGCTTTCATTTAGAGGCAGAAGTCAAAAAGGGGAATTGATACACAGGTGTGGCACAAAGCTGGTCTTAAAAACTACAGATGTTGTTACCGCCGGCCCGAGGGACCTGGAACAGAATGTAGTGAGCCACCCCCGAGGTAAGACGATGGTCATAAAATGGTTTGTCTGTTTGTGAGTTTTGCTGAGCTGTCTCTGCAACATTTGGTGACTGTTTAACAACACCACAGCTCATGGGGCTAAATTGCTAACATTTGGGGAGCAAGGTTATACAAAACAAAATTGAATTATGAAAGCAGTTTCCCACTTAGCATTGGAATTTCTTTATCTCTGTTTGGCCTTTTCCTCAAAGGAGCCATTTACCAATTCCTACCCAGCTGGCACCAGTCAATGTCCAAAGACCCCAAACGGTCAGCCCACACCTCTGAACAACAAGGGTCCTTATTGTCCGTCCCTGGTTCTAACCCAAAGTCTGGAAGCGAGCTTGGTTGTGGAAGGTTCTAAAAGCCACAAGTGTCCAGCATAGCTTTCTGAAGACAATTATGGTGCTTATTTAACCCAGCTACCCAACACTAGGAAGGTTGAAAGAAGAATTATTTAGATGTAGAAACTGTGAACTGATAAGCAAAGATTAAAGACAGAGAAGTGACTGGTCAAATGAAAATATGCCTGTGCTAACAGCAAGCAGTCCTTCTTTAGTTATACTTTCAGGACCCCATCTGTGATCACACACACACACACACACACACACACACACACACACACACTCACACACACACACTTCACCTCACAGCAGTTATTAATAAACTAGGCGCACATGTGTGAAAGCTGTAAGCTGTGAGAGGTGTGTTAGGAAGATACAGAACATACATTTGAGGACACAGATAGATCCCCCAGCTCCCCAAGCTACCTCTGAGGAGCAGGAAGCAATGAGACAGACACAGAAGGTTTGATATTAGTGCTGAAATGTTTCCTTAAAAAAGAAAGTACCTTGGGGCTAGTGAGATGTTGTAGTGAGTAATGGTACCCCCTGCCAAGCCTGATGACCTGAGTTCAATCCTCAAGACCCACCTATCTCACAGAAGGAGAAAACCAGGTCCTGTAAGTTGTCCTCTTACCTCAACATGTACACAATGGCATGCATGTACATACATGTACACACATAATACATAAATGTAAAATAAATAATTTAGGCTATCTTAAGCAAATGTAAGCATAGTGGGCACTTCAATATAACTTTTTAATACTTTTCTATACCATTACAAATTTTCCAAATTCAATATAAAGCCAGACTAGCATTCACATCCAGAAAGGATGAAAGCATGGTGTTACACCCAGAGCAGGCAAAGGTGGTATCTGGGGAAACAAGCTGAGTCTCCAGTCTCAGAGAGGACAGGGGACAAGGAGGGTGACATCTGAAGTGACCCATGACTCTCCTCCAACAGTCTGCTCCTAAAGCCATACATGCTTCCTGTTGCAAATTTTTTATCCTGTTTGATGATAAAAAAATAAGTTAAAATTTCCATTGCTTCTAGCCTGGTACTTTAGGATTGACATGTGTGGTCACAGACAGAAAGTATAGACTAACAACACAGACACTTTCCACTTCAGGGAGAGCTTTTAATAAGTAGTTGTTAGTGCAGACAAAAATAGCCAAACCCAAAAGTTCAAAACCCTAAATGCTCTCAAATATGAACATTTGAAGCATCAGTAGGACATTACAAGTCAAAGGTTCTGCATCCAGCTTCATGTGACGAGCTTCCATCAAAACATTAAAGATACTGTATAAATTACTTTCAGGGTGTGTGTGTGTGTGTGTGTGTGTGTGTGTGTGTGTGTGTGTGTGTGTGTATTGAACTTGAAATGCTATGACATGCAAACTTTATTTTAGGTACTTAGTGGGTTTTTGTTTACTTGTTCACTAACTATAAAGCATTTCGGGGTAGAAAACCAGAAGGTTGTAACAGCCTAGTACTTTTATACACATACATTTTCATTGCAATATTAAATGACATTCTGATTAGCTCAGTGATATTTAAGTCCTGATACAGGGATTGTTTTTAAATAGATGCACTTCTATACTATAAGTGGTACAAAAATAATCGCCAATCGCACATCTGTTGATTGTTTAGAAGGTCCTTTCGGACTGAAGAGATGGCTCCATTGATAAAGCACTTGAGGTACAATCACCCAGCATTCCTATAATGAGATAGGAGGCAGAGGCAGGAGACTCCCCCAAAATTCACAGGCCAGTTAGCCCAGTATATGCAGCAGCAAACAAGAGACCTTGCCTCCAACAAGGTGGGGAGCAAAGACCAGCATCCAAAGTTACCCTCTGAGCAGTACCCATGGACCATGAGGTGTGCATACCTGTATTCCTGAGCATGCACACACCTGAGCACACACACACAGATACACAAAGTACACATTAAAAAGTCCTTTAGATTATTATGGAAGCGCAAGAGTCATTTTCGGTGAACGTACTACCACAGAGCCAGCATGGGCTTATTTGTGCTTTCAGCAGATCATACCTCCATGTTAATCCCTGCCTTGCTGTAACTGCTGGTGTTTTTTCCTTGTGGTTGAGCATACAGGCAGGACAAGAAGCCGCGTGGCCTCCCATGACTGCATTGCTAGGTTTCACAAGCCTTCTGAAACATTATGTCAGATTTTCACTGGGCTGTTAGTGTGGCTGTAAATTAAAGTGATTTTGAACTGACCATCTCAAGAATGGGGTCCGGAGATGTGATGTGGTTGATCTTGGAGAGGCTGCTTCAAAACCATTTCTGCTGCCAAAATCTGGGACCAGTTATCCCAAGGACTGGGTTTGATTTCTGAGTCTTCCTAATTGACGGTAGAAATCTCACTTTATCACATGTCCCACAGATTTTAGTCTGAAGGAAATAATCAAAAAGCTATTTCTATAAACACTTTTATTGATTCATCATTTCTGAAATCATGCAATTTATGAGTCAGTCCTATTTTGGGCAATAGCAATTACTTATAAAAGCTGCTAGATAGTTTCTGTCAGGCTTAATTAAACCTTTTTCTACTGGAGACAGTTTCGAGAGTTTGTGAACTGTTGACTGCTGATACTGTCTCACATATTACTCACAAACTAGAGTCTCTACCAGTAAAAATAACTCAGAGACATCAGTCCCTTGAATCTGGAAGCCAGTTGACTCCTTTTAGACAAATTCCATATGTCTCTTTACCTCATCCCAGCTTGGCATTTGGTCTTATGGGTTATTTATGGGTAAGAGTCACTTTTTCTTCTTAACATGTTTTAAATCTTTTCTTTCTTTTTTCTTTTCTCTTCTCTTTCTTTCTTTCTTTCTTTTTTTTTTTTTTTTGAGATGTCCAGTCTATATTTTACTTCCATCCTCTTGTCAATTTTAATGATGTGAAAATACTTAAGGACCAATCAAAGCCTCAGAATAGCAATGTTTGGAGGAAGTTCTAGTGCAGAACTCAGCAAGAGAGCCCTTTTAAAAATATGTTTTTAAATTGATTTATTTTATGTATATGAGTGTTTTTCATACATGTATGGATGTGTACCACATGCATGCCTGATGCCCAAGGAAGTCAGAAGAGGGCATTGGATCCCCTAGATGGTTGTGAATCACCATGTGGGTGCTGGGGACTGAACCCAGGCCCTCTTAGTAGCAGCAACTGCTCTTAACCACTGGATCATCTCTCCAGCCCCATCTTTTTTCATAAACTCAATTATGACCAGAAGAATGCTAGACCTTTAGGAATACCTTTGATCATACAATATTGGGAATGTAGGAAGATGTTGGGGGAAGTGAAGGTTCAGGGCAGGATCAGATATGGAATTAAGTCAAGAGACAATGAGGTTGATGGAGCTCGCATCGAACTGAGAAGATTCTGGAATGAAAATGAAAATAGGGTAGAGCACCCCAAACTGTACCAGAACAGTGAAGCAGAGTTGTGGGTTGGACAGTGTCATGGTGCCTATTTGTCACAGTCGGGGTCGTCCAGAGTCCCTGAATGATGTTGAGTAGAGAGTGATAAAAATGACACTGTGTCCTAAGAAATGGATTTGGGAGCATCAAAAGGAATTACTGTAAGGAAAACAAAATGGGGAGAAAACCCAATAATGGGAAATGAAGAAAAGTAGGACTACCACCAGAGGGACACCAGGGGGCGCTGGTGCCAGCAGCTTATTCACTGCTTCTGTGACCAAAGTTGTGCCCTGTGCTTTACTGGGTTATTTGAAGAAAGACTTATTTGATCCTAAATCAACAGTTTCTTCACATTTGAAACCACATGTAACTTGCCCATTTCCAGTTCTACAGGCCCCTCCAGGAAATCCTCCCTGGATCTCCCATGGAAAGTTCTGTGTAATTAAAAATGTGTTACTTGAATCCCATTTCCCAGGGATTTCACTTACGTGTTATCCCCTAAGTAAGCCCTAAGGTCTTGACCTAAGGCATATGATAATTATGGATGAAGACATCAGGAATATTTTGGAAGGCAAACATTAGAATGGGCCAGTATTTATTTTGCTTAGCACTCACCTTGGTTCTGTGAAAATCTAAATCTAATCTATATTCTATCCCAAGTATTTAATAAATAAGCATAAAATCAAATTCTACAGTGGTGGAACATTTGTAGACCAGACAGGTGTCATTAATTGGGTCCCTCAGGAAACAGACTGCTATTGCATATATTTGAGCATCTTGGGAGAGAATGCCAGGGACAGCCTAACAGGCATGGGGACATACAACAGAGAGCTCAGTCGATACTCCTGAGTTCAGAAGCCACGATGACCTTTCAGAGGGTCCCAGTAACAGTGAGGGAAAGTGCTAAGGCTTTCTTATCCCTCCATCCCTCCACCAAGCAGTCATTGGATATTGGCTGTGCTGGAAATGGAGCATAAACCTTGAGCAAACCAGCTTCCTGCTACCAGTGGCAGGTCCTGAGCAGGAACTTAACTGTGAGTCTCTGACCTCAGTCCTTCAGGGGATCGAAGTGTCACACCACAGTATCTGCCACAGCAGTATAGTGTGTGTGTGTGTGTGTGTGTGTGTGTGTGTGTGTGTGTGTGTGTGAGAGAGAGAGAGAGAGAGAGAGAGAGAGAGAGAGAGAGAGAGAGAGATGCATACTATATACACTGTGGTGGGGACCAGGGAAAGTTGCTTTTTACATTGTTTCTGGGTTGCCAGAGTGAGAACCCTTTTCTAGTGGCCAGTGGACATCTTTGACGACTCAGTCTATTCAAGGGAGTCCTCAGAGTAGAGCTCCCCCTGCTGGATGAATTGAAAGCTCTATAGGAAAGGTCATCTTAGGGAAGTAGGAAGTACTATGTAGAGATGAAGGGAAAGATGGTAGCTCTTTGAAACACCACACCAAATGAGAGGGGAGATCAGGGAAATTCAGGATGGCATTAGGAACTAGGAACTACTAGGGGGGTTCTGTGAAAAATCTCTAATCCCCAGAGATCTTTATTTTACTTATTTTCATTACCTTATTATTACCACTGGCTCTTAGATGAAAATGGCCTTGTGTTTATCTTGATGGGTAGCCTACAAGCAGGAATGTGTAAATATGAATCTCTGTCTCTTTTATTCATTCATGCAATGAGCATTAATTGAGCAGCAACTATATTCCTAAGCAAGAAGCTTAAAGTATAAGATGAGGAAGATGATTCGGTGTCTGCTTGCAAGGAGCTCACAGTCGGGACAACTGAACAGATAATGATGGTGGACAGGGTTAAGAGAGAAGAGCATGGGATTGAGACGGCACAACTTGGCAGCCCCTAGGCACTGCTTGGAGAAGGGGCGGGGCTTCCTGAAGGAAGTCTGGAGGACTCTGCAGGACTGGAAATAAGTAAATCCAGTGTGGGTTTTTCCCCCATTAAAATTATGGCAAATCTCTCCACTTGATTTAGGTCTTTGTATCCTATGAAAAGACTTTTATACCATTCTCATAAAGATCTTATCCACTGTCCTTGAGCTGATTCCTAGATACTTCCTGGCATCCGCTGGTTTTTAGAGGAACATTTCATTGCATACCTTATTACTATTGATTATAGAAATACTTTGGAGTTTGGCAGCTATATCCTGCAACATCACAATCTCCAACTGATTCTAAGAGTGGAGATTTCGTTGTTTGGATAAACAATAAAAAACATAAACAATGGAGTGTCGTTCCTCGATCTCCATCTTGAGACTCAGTATCTAACTGGCTCGGTGCCCAGTGATTCAGCTAGGCTGGCTGGCCAGTGAGCCCCAAGAAACCTCCTGTCTCCACCTCCGCAGTACTAGGATTAAGTCCCACCATGCCCAACTTTTTGTTTGTTTGTGTTTTAATGGTTGCTGGGGATTGAACTCAGCACCCGTTGAAAACCTCAGCACTTAAAGCAACCACCTTACCAACCGAGCCATCTCCCCTGACCACTTTCCTTCCTCTATAATTGGAAACAAACTTTTTGAATGTTGGTTCTGGTGTCCGAGAAGAGGCCATTAAGTGACCATTATCTTGTCCATGTAGTGACCAATGATAGTGGTCTGTGCCAGTTTTCTGTTGGCTGGCTCTAACACTCACTTTATTTAGGTGATCACTGAAGAAAAGAAAAAGACCCTCCTGGGGGTTACAGGATGCTAACTAGTGTTCCTACTACTGCTGAAGGAGAGCCACCCCATTGTGGGGCTGGCAGAATAGGTGTTCCTGTGAAGGGGGACCCAGATATTCCTTCTCTAATCAGTGAATCTGCGTGTCCCAAGGAAGGGCTCTTGAGAGGCAAGAAAGTGTTCAGAGTCTGTGGGTCATTTACCTGTGACCGAGGCAATGACTCTCCGCTCTACCCCTGGCTTTTCTTGGTCCCCAGGCAGCCAAGGGCCAGTGCTTCTGAAATGACTTCTTAGGAGAAAATCCACATTGATCTAAACTTAGCCTGTATTTCTGTACCTGCGGCTGCAAGCAGCAAGCCTTTGACTAAACAAGAAGATTCGCTGTTAGAGGGACGTAGATAGCACATAGCTCATACCAGCCTCCCAGAAGAGCTTGCCGAAAGCTGTAAGGAGTCGGGAAGTCTCTTATGAGGACCACCTGTTGAAGCCTGGCTGGGAATGGTACTGAGGAGTGTGTTACATATCTTCTCAACCTTCAAAATCTCCCAAGTGAGGATTATAAAGTGTTTCCAGTGGAGCATGCCGTGCGGGGAGCAGCAGGAAATGGCTTTCAGTTCAGAATAAAGGTTTTTCCAGTTGAGCTGTGTCTTCCTCCACTGGCGAGAGCGGGGGTGGGGGGTAGGGTGGGGGTAAGTGGGGATTTCAAAAGATTCATCTCCTGGCTCAAGGCAGAATTTTGCTTTTGACCCATGCAATGGAAGACGAGTGGGAACCACAGGCAAACTGCCGCGTCAGGGAGGAGACCACACATAGATAACCAGACACTCACTGGTCTTTCAATATTCCAAATTCTAACCTGGGTAGTTGTGACAACCCTATGCATTTTCATCCCCGTTGTAAATATGAGAATGCCAGGGGGTTCAAAACACTAATTTAGTGTAGTTAGAGTTTTCCTGCCTGGCCCAGAGTCAGGACATATCTCTCTCATCTGCCAGGCCCATAGACGCTCAAAACCAACCAAGTAAACACACTTATATTGCTTATATTGCTTACAAACTCTATGGCCATGGCAGGCTTTTTGTTATCTAGTTCTTCTATCTTAAATTAATCCATTTCTATTAGTCTATACTTTGCCACGTGACTCGTGGCTTACCTGTACCTCACATTTTCCTTGTCATGGCGGTGGTGGCTGGCAGCATCTCTTTGCCCCAGCCTCCCACCTCCCAGAATTCTCTTCTCTCTTGTCCCGCCTATACTTCCTGCCTGGCCACTGGCCAATCAGAATTTTATTTACACAGAGCGATATCCACAGCAATTTAGCCATTTAGCAATTTAAGTTATTCGGTAGCTAAGAAGCAGAGAACAGGGTTTGAGCTGAGGTGCACCAAGCCCCATGTCCGTGGAGACCAGGATGTGCACATAGGCCTCCAGTTGTCCTGCTGAAATACAGCTTCTTCCTGAGCCCATCCACAGCGGGACCTGGTGCTTTCCCGGTGTCACGGGCAACCGGGGGCCGTGGCTGCTGCCAGTGGGCTTGGGGTGAAACTTTGACTATGCAGGATATCAATACATGTAAAGAACTGAGCATCCATCTTGAGAAATGTGCTCAGACATCTTAATGCCCCATAAGTTTGATGGTCTGTGGCTCTGTGCTGGCCAGTTTTATGTCTACTTAACACAAGCTAGAGTCATCTGAAAGGAGGGACTCAACTGAGGAAATGCCTCCACAAGATCCAGCTGAAAGGCATTTTAATTAGTGATTGATGGGGAAGGGCCCAGCCCACTGTGGGTGGCACCATTCCCTGGCAAGTAGCCCTGGGTGCTATAAGAAAGTTGGCTGAGCAAGCCAGTAAACAGCACTCCTTCATGGCCTCTGCATCAGCTCCTGCCTCCAGATTCCAGCTCTTGAGTTCCTGTTCTGACTTCTGTCAGTGATGGACTACAATGTGTAAACCAAATAAACCCCTTTCCTCCCAAACTTGCTTTCGGTCATGATGTTTCATTGCAGCAATAGAAACCATAACTAAGCAAGTCTCACATAAGAAAACAGTAAGAGAGAGTTGGCCCCGATGTACCTACAATTGTGGGAAATCTCCACAATGACCCCATGAACTGCTTGTCCTGCTAGAGCATGAGAGGGGCCTCCCTGGGAATGAGAAGGGGGTCGACAGTGATGGCGATATGGATGGGCCTCTAGTTATTCTGCCTGTATTTACTGAGTTCTGTAGTGAACAGGAGGCTGTTCTTGGCATTCAAGTGAGAAGAAAAGCAAGGCCCTTTTGTACCTCATGCAGCAAGTCTAAGTCAAAACAGTTAACCACAGGTTTGGACATGTGTCTGTCTTACAGTTCTCCTGACCCTGACCCTTGGAATGCCCTGACATGCCCTACACCATAAGCCTCTCTGTTCATCCTGCCGCCAGCCTGGGTCAGTGTGAACAGACAGAGCAGTGAAAGCACTTTCTGCCAGAAAGGCTCCTTCCGTGGGAAGGACTGTCCAGAGCTGGTTGTGGAACACTCCAGAACCCCTGCCCCATCAGTAGGAAGCAGGACAGGTGATGGGTTTTGTGTCTCTGGGCCCAGTTCAGGCTCAGTGGGAACTGTGATGAAGAATGCTTTGTCCAGGGGAGAGCAGCCAGGTGGTGGAGGAGACTCTTTCCCAAAAGACACTACGGAAAGATCTGAGGACCCTGGTGCCTTCCAGCTGCCTCTCCACCTCCGTCTTTTGCTGTCCGCTGGCCACAAGCAAACACCTCCCTCTTCAGCTGTCCAAGCAAAAGCAAGCAACCCCTTGCCTGTGTCTTGGTGACTTCCCAGCACTGATCACTCACTGCTATCTGGTTTTCATTTCTCCATTTTGTTCTTGTTTTGGGGCGCCGGTGCTTGCATGTTTTTTTGCATCTAGGTGGACACACGTCTGTGAAGGTGTGTGCGTGCATGTGGAGGCCCGAAGATGATGTTGGTAATCATCCTCCATCACTCCTCCACCTCGTTCTTTGAGGCAGGGTTCGTCCTTCAGTCAAATCCAGAGCTCACCAATATGGCTAGCCTCCCTGGCCAGCCAGCTCTGGGCATTCTTAGCCTCCACCACTCAGGGCTGGAATTACAGGGGGACCACTGTGCCCAGCTGGCCCTTAAGTGGGCTTCTGGAGGTCCAAGCTCTGGTCTTTACACTTCGTGGCAAGTGTTTTAACTGCTGAGGTATCTCCCCAGCTGTTTTTTGAGGCAGGGTCTCATGTAGGTCTGCCTGGTCTCAAACTGGCAATCTATTTAAGGATGACCTCAGATCTTCCTGCCTCTACTTCTGGGTGCTGGGATCAGATTGCGGGGTGCTTACCTCCAGTACTTACCTGTTGGTCAGAATAGTTTGACTGACTCAGAGCTGGAGACATGACACATAGCATGAGTCATAGGTACCCACCCTCTTTTATTCCTTTGTGACATTGATTAACATGCTTTCTTCCCCTCCAGCACTCCCCACACACACACTCCATATCCCAAACCCCCAGTTTCCAGCTTCTCTGTAAGCTTCTCTTTGCTTTTCACCTGCCCTGTCCTCATCCAGATCAAATCCACCATGTCCGCAGCAGCCAGAGCACCTTTCAGATCTGCTGACCACAGCCTCAGTACTTGCTGGCGTATTTCCTCTGTACTTTGCCCACACAACAGGGCAGGAGCATCTGGGCTCTAGGATCTTGGGAGGCACCTTTGCACCCAAGGCCCATATGGCCGGGTCCCCTGTGTGCTCACAGAGAGGCCTCTGTCCACCCTTGGCCAGTTTTCGATCTCTTGCCTCAGGTTTGAGTGTCTGGGTATTTTATGCTTTCCAGGCCTCAGACGTATGTGTCTTTGAAAGCTGGCTCTGTTTCTATCAGAGTTTTCCTTTTATTTAAACGTGTTGCTATCTAACTGTACTCTAAAGCACCCCCCCACACACACACACACACCATAAAACAGAAACTAAACAGACCATAAATAAATAAATAAATAAATCATCCTTTAATCAATCCTCGCTGTCTTAATGGGGGCTTCAGACGAACGCTTCTGAAGAAAACGGATGACCACATGGCTGTTTGCGGGGAGGGGAGGCAGGCATGTTAAGTTGGCTTGGAGCACGGCTCTGTCTTGTCACGGCACTGCCTTTGATCTTTAATTTGAGCCATTCTGCGCAGGGCTCAGTGCGCTCTGAAAACGAGCTGTGTGATTAAAAAATGTGCGCTACATCAGCCAAAACATTTGTTTATATTTTACCCACAATTTCAGGGTTCTTGTTTCTTGTCATGCCTTCCCTGAGAACTTTCTTTATGTAATTAAAGAGGTGTGAGCACTCTGAGCATGACTGTGCAGGGGAATGTGAAGAAGAGAGGCTTCTCCCCACCCTCTCAAGTACGGAGTCCATAGGCCTCCGCTGCATTGTTTGGAGATGGTCACAGGAGGTTGGGGATGTCACTCCATGGTGTGTGCCTTACTTTGCATGCCCAAGACCCTGAAAAAAAAATCAACGTAGGATACCCAGGCAAGAAGGAGCCTCACAAAGACTGAGGCCCCTAAGCAGGGACCTTGGATCCCTTGGGAAATTGGAACTCGTGAATTCATTTCTCCATTTCTGAAAGTGATTTCTCAATAGTGACATCATCCTTTGCCACAAAGCAGCCCTGTGCTTTGCGGAATGTTCAGCAGCATCCATATCCCCTGCCCTCATCCATGGCCACTGTCCACCAGATGCCAATAGCATACCCTCCCTTGCTGCCAGTGGTAGAATCAAAATCATCTCTAGACATTTCCAAATATGGGGTGAGCGGGCTTCCTCCAGTGAAGAGCCACTGCCTTGGACAGGCTGACCTGAGGAGCTCCTGGAGGAAGGGGCGGGGTCTGTTGGCCAGAACAGTGGGCGTACCACATGATCACCTGAAGAACGCTGAACTGATCACCATGGCCAGGCCTGCACCAGGGCAAGTAAGGCTATCTTAGGAAAAATAGTTGAATACCCATCACCTCCAAAATCCCCCACCAGATGGTTCTAGCATGCACTCAGAAAGAACTTTAGGAGGAGGGTGACTACATGGCCTCCGTGGGCTTGGACCACTTCAGTTTCATTAACAAGGGTGTCATAAAGGGAAGGAAACAGCCTTACCAAATGCCCTTGTCTCTTCGTGGCCTTGCTTAGTGGCTGACAGAGCTCATGAGATGAAGCAAGCCTGTGCTTTTTTTTTTTTTTTTTTAATTTTTTTCTTCTAGGATATCAGGGAAAGAAGAGCTGTGGAGACTGGATGACATCTTATATGCAGTGTCATATTAACTTCAGCTGTCAACTTGACACAAACCCAGAGTCACCTGGGAAAGGGGAACCTCAATTGAGAAACTGCTTTCGTGATGTTGGCCTGTGGACATGTCCGTGGGGCATTTCTCATTACTGTTAATTGGTGCAGGAGGGGCCAGCCCACTGGGGGCTGTACCATCCCTAGGCTGGGAAACAGCACCCTCTGTGGTCACTGTCTTGGTTTCTACCTCCAGGTTCCTGCCTAGAGCTCCAGCTTCTGACTTGCCTGGATGATGGAGCGGAGCCTGTAAGATGAAATGAACCCTTTGCTCCCCAGGTTGTTTTCAGTCGTGGTGTTTATAACAGCAGTGGGGAAGCAAAGAACAGCCAGTCTGTGAGAGCAGGGTTCCTAAGGAGGAAGAAAGGGTCTTAGGGACTTAGAGACTTTGAAGATCCTAGGAATTAAAAAAAAAAAAACAAAAAAAAAAAAACAGGCAGAGATGGGCCCAGAGGGTGCAGCCTTGCAGTAGTGGTCAGCCCTTCTTGGTTCCCACAGTTCTAGTTAACTGGGGATTAGAAAAGGCTTCAAAGTATGGTGGAGGGCAGTAGCTCAATCCCCATGTTAAAAATCTAAGTACAGGGGTGGTGGCGCATGCCTGTAATCCCAGCACTCAGGAGGCAGAGGCAGGTGGATCTCTGTGAGTTCGAGGCCAGCCTGGGCTACCAAGTGAGTTCCAGGAAAGGCACAAAGCTACACAGAGAAACCCTGTCTCAAAAAACCAAAAAAAAAAAAAAAAAAGAAAGAAAGAAAGAAAGAAAAAAGAAAGAAATCTAAGTACAGTGATGTGCGCTTGCAATCCCAGCTCAGGAGAGGTGGAGACGGATGGATCCCTGGGGCTTGCCGGCCAGTCTAGTGTAATCATCAAGTTCCAGGCCAAGGAGAGACCCTGTCTCAACAACAAGATCTGAGAGATGACATTCAAGATTGACTTCTTGACCCCACGTGTGCCTGACACATGTACGTGCACTCATGTGCACACGCACGCACACATACACACACACACACACACACACAGTATAGGCTTGGTCGCCTTGTGACAACCTCTGTTTTCCTCTGTGATGTGTAAGGTACATGTTAATGGAAGAAACAAAGCAAATAAGATGCTTTAGCATTCTGATTTCTACGATTCTAATCACAGCACCCAGTACCCCAAACTACAAAATGTGTGACCCTTTCACACTGTTCCCAGGGAGACGGTGCAGTTAGCGTCTGTATTCATGTCTTCTTAACTGAAATCACTTAGGGAAGTGAATGACCTGACCTCGATAGGCCTCAGTTTTCCCATTTGTCAAGTGAGTAATCAGTAACCCCTGGCAAGCATGGAGGCCATGGCTCTAGGGACATCAGCTACAATCACTGGTTATTCTTGGGCTCTGACATGCAGAGGTCAAAAAGTCCTGCTCTGTGCTCCATGGAAATGCTTTCTGAATGTCTGCCTCCCCCTTCCTGCCTCTGTTGACATTGCCTGATCTCTGCCACCCGTCAGCCTTCCTGGAATGTCTACCTTTTTCTGCCACTCAACTGACATTTTTAGTCCATTTCCTGAGGTTTTCTGCAACCAACAGGCTAAAATCCAAATGCCATAAGGTCAGAACAGACTCCTCGGGCTCTTCTGTGGTTCCCCAGCATGCTGGAATCGTTAGCTGTGGTTCCCATGACTAGAGAGTGCTGACTGGCTTCCCGTGCCCAGGTTCTGAATGCATGTCTGTTTTCAAGCCACTCCGAGTGTTGGTCAAATGACTTTCCCTGTCCACAGTTTATGTGTTTTGGATCAAAATGATGCACTCCCCCCTCCCCCCCGTTATGTTTTAAATACAAAGTTTGGTTTTCCTGATGAGCACTAGGTGTGGTTTGGAAGCATTGCCTGGTCCTGATTAATTTCTCTCCTGCATCTCATGTTGGGCCTTGTTTATTTACACTTACAAGACAACCTCACAAGCAGCTTCCACATGAGACTTTTTTTCCTGATGACACGGAGACAGATGAAGGCTAGTTCGTTCCTTGAAGGCACAGAGACAGATGATGAAGGCCAGTTCGTGAGTGAGGGGAAAGTGAACTCAAGGTTCTTTCTGTTCTTGTCTGGGCTTGTCCCTGCCACCAGCCCACAAACAGCAGGCTGTGTGTGGGGCAGTTGTCTTGTACAATAATTGTTTCATTTGGGTCTCCATAGTCTGACATCTTACTTGACAACTTGCCCTTTATTTGAAAGTGAAGTTGGGACAGGAAAGAAGAGAGAGCATAAAAGACGAGATGAGCAGTAAAGGACATATGGCCTGAGGAGATGACTTGGTTGGTGACGTGCCTACTGTGCAAGCATGAGAACCTGGGTTCAAATCCTACCTAAGAGCCAGACAAGGTAGAGTCTGTAAACCCAGCAGTTGAGGGTGGGAGTTGGGGAAAATGGACACATACTTGGGGCTCACTATCCAGTCAGCCTAGCCAAATCAATGAACTCCAGGTGCAGTGAGAGATCCTGTCTGAATAATAAGATGAAGAGCAGCCCAAGACACCTGACGGTGACTTCTGGCACAAACACATGTGCACACACACACACATGAGCCCATACACACACACATACATGTACACATGAGCACACAAATGAGCCCATACACAGAAAAACTCCTTCAAAAATCAACTCTTGGGAACTTCTGGGCTTTGATTAACCACTGACAGGCAAATGCTTCCAGAAGGATTTTCCTGATGACCCTGAGAGTTATACTCTTCAAATCTTGGTCTTCGTCAGCTCCTGTCTGTCAGGCACCAATGACCACCCTCGGCTTGGAGGAAGACTCCACGGAGAGTAGAGTGGATCTGACGGGGACACGCGGTGCCTCACCCCAGGCACAGCTGTGGCAGTTTGAAAAAGATGTCCCCCAGAAGTCTCTGTATTTGGATGCTGTTTGGGAAGGATTAGGAGATGTGGCCTTGCTGGAGAAGTATGTTCCTGAGGGAGGATTTCGAGGTTCTGAAAGACTCAAGCCGTTTTAAATGTGCCTCCTCTGCCTCCTGCTTGCAATGTGAGATGGGAACTCTCAGCTGTTCTCGCCTCCACGTCTTAGCTCCCACACCATGGTCTCTGGAACCCTAAGCCTAATTAAGTCCTTTCTTTTATAAGTTGCCTTGGTCATGGTATTTTATCACAGTGATAGAACATTAACTAATACAACAGTTTTTTAAAGTTATTTTTGAATGCATTTTATTTTGATTAACATGTAGCAATTATCAATATTTATTGAGTGTAGTGTGACATCATAATACATGTATTTAAGCTGCAGGCCATTGTCCCCTAGGATGTGCATCATTCTGCAGAGTGAGACTATTCAAAGCCCTCTGCTAGCTATTGGAACAGTTAAAATCCATCATGTTAGCTGTAGTTGCCGTCCTATGCTGTGGAACATTAGAATTTGTCTCTCCAGAGCTAAAGAGATGGTTCAGTGGTTATGAACATTTGCTGCTCTTGCAGAAGACCCAAGTTCATTTCCTAACACGTACACTGGAGGGCTCGTAACTACCTGTAACTCCAGCTTCAGGGATGCCCTTTTCCAACCTCTGCAGGGATTTCACTCACATGTACAACCTACATACAGACAAACATATACATAATTAAACATAATAAAAATAAAGTCTTTTGAAAAAAGAAATTGTCATCGGTGGTAATGGCGCATGCCTTTAATCCCAGCACTCAGGAGGCAGAGCCAGAAGGATTTACAGAGCGAGATCCAGGACAGGCACCAAAACAACACAGAGAAACCCTGTCTTGAAAAAAAAAAAAAAGAAAAGAAAAGAAATTGTCCCTCACATCCAGCTGCATTTATGTGTATCATTCACCTTTGTTCTAATCTCCCTTTCTCCATATTCCTTCCAGTCCAGGCTCCGGTAACCACTATTCTATGCTCTCATCCTCTGAGATTAATTTTCATTTCCGCATTTCAGCCAGAGCACATGGCATCTGCAGCAGCACTGCTTTTGAGGGACCAGTTCTGACTCCTTGGTCGCGTAGCATTATGGGTTATTGTAGTCATCTCCATACTGCCGTTTCCCAGTGGGTTCTGACAAGCGGTGTCTTTGAACTGGTGCGCCTTCCCCTCTGCTAGACCATGACGTAAACAGCTGAAAGGGAAGTCAGAGCAGCGTGGTGGGTGGGAGCCTGAGACTGGGCACAGACAACCCCGCTCTGGTCCCAGCTCTGCTGGCTAGCCACTCCCTTGCTTAGGGAAAGTCCTCCTTTGGCTCTTCCGTGCAAAACTTAAGTTTTGTCATCTGTCAAGTAAGGACCCAGAGGAACCGCCTCACTGGGTGAGCATCAAGTGGGTGTGTAAAGCACGTTGAAGGATACCCAGAATGCTCAGCCCATGGAAGCTGCTGCAGTGATGCAGATGAGTTTGTAGTGTTCCTTGAGAGCGGATCATGTGAGTGTGCATGAGTGTGTGTGTGCGTATGTATGTAAGAGTATGTGTTTGAATGTGTATATATGTGAGTGTGTGTGTGTGTGTGTGTGTGTGTGTGTGTGTGTGTGTGTTATATGTGACATGTTCATGTATGTAGGGGCCAAAGGCAACATTACATGTCTTTCTCAGTCACTTCCTAAAGTATCTTTTTGAGACAGGGTCTCTCTCTGAACCAGGAACTCCCTGGCTGGCTGAACTAAATAGTGAGCTTCAGAGTGCCTCCCAGCTCTACCTCTTCTGTGCTAGGATTGCAGATATGTGTGACCATGCCTGGCTTTTCTATGTGGGAGCTGGGGATCTGAACTCAGGCCTTCAGGCTTGCTTGGCAGGCATGTGTCCCAATAAGCCATCTCTTAAGTCCCTGGACAAATAACATTCTTAAATACCCAGGTGATTTGGGAGAGATTCTACTCAGACAAGGGCCCTGGTTGGAGAGGGAACTTGGGAATGGCCTCACTGACAGGGCAGAAGAAGCAAGTGGAGGAAAGGTATGTTAAAGCAAGAGTAAAATTCACGTCAGAGGGCAGAGGCAGAGGCTCGCAGGATAAAGCTAACTGCCATACTCAGGGCAACAGCAGGGTTGGAGGAAGTGCCCATCTCGTGTGAGCGGGACCATCATGTATGCAGGGTCTCTCAGGAGGACACCCCGTCCATCTTACAGCACTTGAATCACTCCATTCTCTCTCTCTTTTTTCCTTTTCTGATTAGTGGCTCTTTAAGGGCCTCTCCACACCACCACAAATGAAATCCATCCTAATGGCTCTCTGCTGGGCTGTGGTTTGCCCACCATTGTTGGTGCACAAAAGCCCAATCCCATTAAGATGGTCAGATGCTTCGGCCACCGCATGGCCTTGTGCTCACAAGCATTCAATGCTATTTAAAGCCCCTTCTTTACACACACACATACATACATATATACATATATATATACACACATATATATATATATATATGTATATATATATACACATATATATGTATGTATATATATATATATATATATATATATATATATATATATATATATATATGCTTTGGTCACATTTGTGTATAGCCCATTTATGAAGGCCAGATTGGAAGCCTCTCAGCTGTCACTATTAGCTGAGTGCAGTATAGAGGACTACATTTTCCTGGGACATAATTTGGACACGGGAGAAGAGCCAAGAGGTCCTTGAGTCCCCACAGCATTTACCATTACTTCCAGGCTTGTAAGGAAAAAACTTCTTAGATAGAAGCAGACAAAAAGACTCTTTCATGGAAGCTAACAACATTCTCTGCCAAACAGGAGATTTATTGGGTGGGAATATGGACACACACACACACACACACATACACACACACATACACACACACACACACACACACGTGCACTTTGTCTGAGGCACCTTGGAAAACGAGACTCTATCTGGGAAAAGTAATCATGAGAGAAAATAGTCTTGAAAATAACAACTTGGTTTTCTGTGAGATTCAGAATAAATCAGTTTACAACCATGCTCTGCTAGACAGCAAAAGAATTGAATGTATTTTCTCTTTTGTCTTTCTCTGTAGGAAGCCCATGGTTGCTTGGTTGGAAACATGGCCTAGTAACCAAATGGTCTAAGTAATAGCAAGTCAACAAGACATCTTCATCATGTCTTTCTTCCTATGGCTCAGAGATCACCAAGGAAGAGAGGGAGAGGGGTTTTGAGAGCCAGAGGCAGGGGACTTTAGTAAAACTGTTTCCAGACACAACAGGGCAGTTACACATATAAACTGACAGGGCATAGGACTACAGACACAAGACTTGTACAGGATGAAGCCAGAACACATCCAGCAAGGAAGGGGAAGGTGGTCAGGAAGTCCAACCCCCAGCCCAGAAGCTATGGGCAATTGATGGCTGCCGGGAAGGGACAGTCGGTTTTCTTCAGGGGTGTGGCCCTGAGATGATGCTGTGTTCTAGCGGATGCTCCTATACCCATGCACATACTGGCGGCACTAAGTGGACTCTGGATTTAAAACAAAACAAAACAAGGAGATAGCACATGAAATTGGGGGGAAGGGTTGGGGAGATGAGGCAGAAATTAGAGGGGAAGGAAGAGGGGTAGACATGATCAAAACACGTTACATGCATGGATGAAGTTCTCAATAAAAAAAGCCTCCAAAAATCATGCTGTGCAGAGATTGCATAGAATTAGTCTATGCGTTCTTTCCCAGACTGGTATGGACCAACAGTATTGAACCGGAAATACTGCTGTGATAATAACCACAACCCTAACACTAAGGGAGTTCATGTTTACTGGGGCTTTATACTTTGACATTTCAAACGTTGGCATTTTATACATTTTCACATTTGATTCTTGAACACCTATGAAGTAGGTGCTATTGTATGCCCATTTTAAAGATTTTAAGTTCATTTTTAATTGTGTATATGTGTGGGGGAGGGGTGAGTGTGTGTATATGAAAGTGAATGAAGGCACCACAGAGGCCAGAAGAGGGCATTGGGTCCTCTGAAGCTGGCATTGCAGGCAGTGGTGAGCTGCCTGTCATGGGGTGCTGGGAACCCTACTTGGGTCCTCTGCGAGAGCAATCTGTACTCTTAACCACTGAACCATCTCTTTAGCCCTTATATGCTCATCTCACAGATGAGAAAATGGAGGCTTAGCCTGTTTGACCCTTTTTTGCAAGGACCCACATCTGGTAGCTGCAGTGAGTTCTCGTATTTCAGTGAGGTCTCTGTGAGTTTCCTGGTACTCAGTATTGCCCTGTCCTGGCAGAGTAGGAGACTTTCAGGCAGGACAAGCCAGGGAGTCACCCTGATTCTGTTGTCATGTGACTTTCAACAGACCACTTTACTTTTTCCAACTTTGGTTCTTTAACTGAAATAGGGAAAAAATAATAATTGTTGCCTCATAGGTGCTTGTAAAGATTAGATGAGATGTCAGTAGAAAAGGAATTGCACTTATCCTACCATGTCACACTGTTCATTTATGCTTCAATTAAGTAGCCTTTATTATTATTAAAATGCCCATTTGCTATACAAAATCGAAATGCAGTAAGTTCCACCCCACAAGGATCTAAGCTCACATCTCCTCATTCATGAAATGAGCCATTCTGGGAACTGGGAGGAAGTTAGGTTGTAGCCTTAAGCATTGTACTTGATCCAAGAATTATCACCACCTAATGTGTGCCAGTTCTGAAAGGAAGGCAGAGTCAAATGCTACGTGTTCTCGAGAGATTTAGTTGTCATGGGCAGGTGATCGTGCCAGACTCCACATGTGTTAAACAACTTACTGTTGGATGAAGCTGTAAAAACAACAAAGAAGGATGACTTGAGGTTGGGGAGATAGCTCAGTCAGTAAAGTGTTTGCCACTCGAGCTTGAGGACCTGAGTTCAAATCCCCAGACCATGTAAAAGCTGAACATGGTTGTATATGTCTGTACCCTCAGTATGAGGGGCCCGGGATGAAGACAAATGGTCCCCTCATTGACCAGCCAGTTCCAGGTTAATTAAGATCCGGTCTCAGAAAATAAGATAGAGAGTGATAAAGACAGCCTCTGGCCTGTGCCCACATGCAAACATGCACACACACAAACATGTACACATATGTATGCCACATAGGCACATACCCCAAGAAAAGCTGTGCATAACTGACTTAAAGGATGTGACTGGCTGTTCTCATCCCTCGGGTCTTTTGTGTGGTGGTGTGGTGATGAGGGGGTGTGTGGTGTGGTAATGGGGTTGTAGGGGTGTGGGAGTGTGGTGAAAGGGTGTGGGGTATGATGATGAGGTATGGGGGTGTGGTGATGGGGTGTGGGGGTGTGGTGATGGGGTATGGGGATGTGGTGATGAGGTGTGGGGTATGGTGGTGGGGTATGGTGATAGGGTGTAGGGGTGTGGTGATGGGGTATGGGGGTGTGGTACTGGGAGTGTAGTAGTTTGGTGATGAGGGTTATACATGTGTGCTGCAGGACATCAGGTGTCTCTCTGCCTTATTGCCTTCAGACAGAGTCTGTCATTGTTCCAGCTAAGCGGCTAGCCATAGTGTGCTCAGGATCTGCCTGTCTCCACCCACAGTGCTGGGCAGTTGGAAGGGGCATTGAATATGAACAAAATATATTATATGAAATTCTCAAGACAATTAAAATAACATTTAAGAAAGAAAACATTAGTATATGAAGCTGGGGATATGACTCGGTGGTAGAGCACATCTCTGGCATGCTCAATCAATCCCCAGTACCATTTTTAAAATTACTATTCAATTACTAGTACTATTTTAAGATATGCTTTTAAAACATTGAAGTAGAACCTTGGAGTAAATTAAAAGCCAGTGATTTCTCTCGATTGGGAGACATCTTTAATAGGTTAAAATCACAGCAGTAACCTGCTGGGATCCCAGCAAAGAGCTTCAGAGTTAGGCTGGTCCCCAAGTCTGATGCACCTTAGCTAGACCGGGCGCCCTGTTTCTTTCCACTTTGAGGCACTGGGATTCTAGTGTTCTGTCTCAGTGAGAATGATTAATAGCCTGATTTCTACCGTGATAAGCCCTACCTTCCTTTGCCATTTAATTCTTCTCAAGGTCATGAAAATCTTCTGATTCTTTTGTTGCAACAGAAAAAGCATTTCGAAAGCTTTCCATGCAGGGCTGCAGGCAGCCCTTGTGGGCAGCTGGGGAGATGCAGCTCCAGGCCTGGTGTTTCCTGCTGAACTCACAGGGGAAGGCCTGGTGAGGAGGAGGTGACTCTTGTCCTTTAACCCAAGCTGCTATGCGTTCTGGCACCAGGTTGGGTCCTTTCCCTTTGCCACTGTCCCCGCTGTTCTCATCCCTCCAGTGGCCTTGCCTCTTTGTATCCACCTTATCCCTCTGCTACACATGCCTTTGGTTCAGATCCGGGTTCTTGGTTGTAACCTTAGCCAAATTACTTGGCCCTCCTCTACTAAATCTGTAGTATATAGTGTTACCCTAGTAGATCTTCAGTAAAGTCCCTGTCCCCTCTGTCTTATGTGTTGCTGTGTGCTCCTGAGCACCCCGGTGACCTCTCTGTAGGGAGAGCAGCCTTGCTAACAGACCTCAAAGTGACCAGAGACATTCTCTTACTGAAACTGAAGCTTCGTCTCTCCTGGCATGTGTTTAAATTGGCTTAGTTCTCCGGGAGAAATTCTTCCCTTTTTGTCCCTCTGTATTCACTGCACTCCAGTCTCTGAAGTATTCTCTGGCTGTTCCAGGGAAGCCATTGTTTAAGGTAGGAATGGAGAGAATTGGTTTGTGTTTCTTTGAACTTGCTATGCACGCTTTCACTCGACTTTAAATAAAGCATAATAATACTGAGTTCCTCCGACACACCGCCGATGCTCTTCATAAGCAGAGACACCCATTATGTCCGAGAACTAACTCAGGAAATTTAGGATCTGTACTTAACAGTGACTGCCACCGGTTAATATGTCTTACCATCCTCACTGAGGATGCTGTCAAAGCGTAAAGACAATGGATCATTCTCGAAACCAGGCATTTCCAGAGTTATCCACCCCTGGGATAAAATAGTCCTGAAACGCTGCAACTTTGGCATTAGTTTCTCCCCACCTGGAATCAGGGACTTAAGTATATACGTAATGGCGAGGAGGAAATGATCAGCTTGTTTAAGTGACAGGTGACATCAGGAAACCTTTTGAGCCCCAGGAATGACATGATGACAGCAGCACATTGGAAAGATAAATTTCACATCCACATGCAGAATAGATTACCTCAAACCATGGGGCTTTGCCCTGCTGATGTGTCCACATCTGGGGGCGTGATTTAAAAGCTCATAAATATGGTTAGGATTTCAAGGAAGGGACTGGTGGAAATTAAGAATTTCAAGGTTCTTTCAAGGAAGGCAAAGGATCAGTGTTTATCCATCTGGTTTACAGGTCCTAGGTATTTGCTGTCACGAGTTCGTATCCTTGGTGTGGTCACTGGGAGGCACGTTCAGGCATCAGGTCTGCCATTACCCTACCTTTCAGGTTAGAGTTGTAAATGAAAGGAAATATTCTGCAGCATGAGCATTATTCATCTGGCTACCACCTGAATTATTGCTATGGGGCACATTGAGTTTGACAGATAACCCTGTTCTTAGCCATCCTTCAAGGACATATAAAGGAGCCTTCATGTTTAAACATTTCAGCCAGATTTCTTCCTTCTGAGAATGCATGAAGTGTAATGTCTTTATTCTTTAGCGAAATAAATGCTCATATTAGATGTGTGTATGGTTAGAAAAAAGGAGGAGGAATTATCTTTAATTTCATAGTTATCAGAGCTCAGAGTCATAGTGTTTTTCCTAAGTCATAAATGTTAACTGGCAGTTTCTATTCCCAGGAAGACAAATATAAGAAAAATAGCCACTATTTCGATGAGAACTTTGGGACCTATGAAATTCAGCAAAGGAGGAAGGGGTGTGATACATGTCCCTCCACTGGAGTGACAGGCACTACAGAGGTTTTTCCTGGAGTTAGAAAATGGGGAAGATGTAGAAGAGGCTACTAGGGTACAGTCAGTCCTTGTGTGAAGGGAGAGCTTGGGGTGGGAGTTGACCCCCTTGTGGAAGGGTCTTAGGGAGAACTGGAAAACAGCCCAAGAGATATAAGCAACTATGTGTGTCCCTTGGGCAACCAGCAACCAGGCTTTATTCTTAACGGAGAAGAGGAATTTCCATTGTCCAGCAGAGTAGGAGCCTGGGCTCCAGAGCCATAACCCCCTTCTTTCCACCTCCCCTCTGTGAGCTTTGACGTAAAACCTTCTCTTTAGTACAAGTAGGAAGAATAATCCTAGCCCTCAAGATTCTTGAGAGAATTAAAGAGGGTAATATGTGAGATAGGGAGAACATGGTGAGTGTCCCAGTTAAAAAACTGCCATGTAGCTGCCGGGCGGTGGTGGCGCACGCCTGTAATCCCAGCACTTGGGAGGCAGAAGCAGGCAGGTCTCAAAAAAAAACAAAAAACAAAAAACAAAAACAAAACCAACAAACCACCACCAACAACAACAACAACAAAACAAACTGCCATGTATATTCCCGAGGCTTCCTACCACCCACTTTCCCAAGGAATGTTTGAATCTCTGCTTGCATGCTTTCCTCTTGTAGTTCATCTAAGACTGTGATCCAGCATGCCGGGTTACAGGCTCCCTCTGATGACTCCCCTTGCTGTTTCTAAACATAGTGTCTGTCCTCTGTTTGGAGATTTTGTCATAGCTGGCCTCCAAGACAAATTGTGAAATGCACATTTAAAACCACATTAAACGCAAAATCAGAAACTAAGGCTGGAGAGATGTCTTCATTGGCAAAGTGCCTGTCATGAGTTCGGATCCTCAGCACTGACATCAAAGCTAAGCATGGCAGTACATGTCTGCTGTAACCCTAGCACTGGGGTGGCAGAGACAGGAAGTTCCCTGGGAGCTTGCTGCCAGCCATTCTAGCCAACTGCAGAGCTCCAGATACAAAGAGAGCCTGTCTCAACAAAGAAGGCAGTGGGGCTGGAGAGATGGCTCAGTGGTTAAGAGCACTGGCTGCTCTTCTAGAGAGCCTGGATTTGACCCCCAGCATCCAAATTTGGCTCATAACCAACTGTAACTCCAATTTCGGGAGATTGATACCCTCATCCGGCCATGGTTAGCACTGCACACACATGGTATACTGACATACATGCAGACAAAACATCCATGCACATAAAATAAAAATTAATTTAAAATAAAAGCAAGACGGAGAATGATAAAGGAAGATGCCCATCAACCTCTGGGCTCTGCTTGCACACCCACATATATGCACATGAACCTGCATGCATAAACATGCACACACAGACATATAAAAAAAATATAAGAAATTTCTCTGAGGGCTAGTGAGATGGCTCAGCGGTTGAGAGCACTGGCTGCTCTCTCAGAGGACCCGGGTTCAATTCCCAGCATCCACATGGCAGTTCACAGCTGTCTGTAACTCCAGTTCCAGGGGATCTGACACCATCATACAGACATACATGCAAGCAAAACACTAATGGACATAAAATAAGAATAAATAAATCATTAAAAAATGTTTAAAAAAATTCTCTGAAAGGGAGCCACATATCCATCCTGCAGCCAGTCTTTCCCTGTGGTCTTATGTCGTTGGCCATTGTCTGTTATCTTCCTGGTATAGCTTCTGCTGATCCCCAGACCGCAGGCTCACAGCCCCCCCCCAAATAGTGCATCCATTCTGAAAAGAGTGTCTGCCATTTATGAGGAGCTGCTACTGCCCTCCACTGGTCAAAGAGACATAATTCTGAAGAAAATGGGAGGAAGTAGACCATTTGATGGGGGGATGGGGGAGCAGTCCAGCCCTGGCTGAAGAAGGAGGGCGCCATGGTGCCCTGAAAAGGCGGCTCTAGGCTGGAAGTCCTCACCCCACCCATTTGGAGAAGTCCCTTCCTCCTGGGGCTCGGTTTCCTCATCTGTAGATCCTCCACTGCTTTTGGGGACCAGGCTTAGGGCGGGTGAGCTCGTGAGCATGTCTTCTCTCACCTTACCCCATTATAAATATCATAGAGGGTGCTTTCCAGAGGCATTTTCTTTTCCAATGGAAGCCAACGAGTGATCGTGTTGTGTTGTCTTTGTTTGGACTGGATAGAGAACTGGTTGTCATTTAGGGGACTGGGATGCAACTTGAGAAAAGAAGAAAGAGCATACAGTAAACAAGAAGTGACCCAACAGGTCAAATGATCCCAGATTGCCGCCGCTTTGTTCTCCTTGAATGCCTCCGAGAGAGAGAGAGAGAGAGAGAGAGAGAGAGAGAGAGAGATTGATTTTAAGTTGTCTATCGAGAAACTTGTGAAAAAGCACAAATCTCCCTTACTTCCTGCTTATTGGCCTGAAAATGCGTGTAGCCAAGAGTATTAGTGTGCGCCGGTGGCACACACTGCCAGGGGCAGTACCAGCTCTGTGTCCCAGCGGCTGGGCAACTTGAGCAAGTTCTAGACTCTCTCTGAGATCTGATCTCACTAGCGTCGATTGCCGTGGGAGTTCAACACCTTGAGGGAAATACTCCCTGAGCAGTGCAGGAACATAGACGCTGTCGGTATGGAGCACCCGAAGTGAGTCAGAGCAGCGTGGACTCATGGATACTTTATGATTAACATCCTCTTACTTTATTTTTTATTTTTTCACAAATAGAAGGGTTTTTTTAAAGATTTATTTATTATTATGTATACAGTGTTCTGTCTGCATGTGTACCTGCAGGCCAGAAGAGGGCACCAGACCTCATTACAGATGGTTGTGAGCCACCTTGTGGTTGCTGGGAATTGAACTCAGAACCTCTGGAAGAGCAGCCAATGCTCTTAACCATTGAGCCATCTCTCCAGCCCCATCCTCTTATTTTAAAAAGTAGTTTAAATTCTCTTCATTCTCTCAGAACCTCCAGACAGTAAGCAAAGGGATCTGAGTAACACCCTTCAAAAACAAGAGAACCCACCCTTGGAACCAGTGAGCAACTTCCCCAAGACCTTTCGCTGAGCATGTGACACAGCCGGAAACCCACTTCTTTTGGTCCAGAAAGTTCTGGGTAATTTCATTTGCCCTTTGGCTTTTTCCAAGTGATAAGAAGCAGCCACACAGAAAGTCCCAAAGGTGGCTGACAGCTTTAAGCTGTGGCTTCCAGCATCCAGAAGGGATGGAGACACTAAGTGTTTCCCCCTTCGGAGCATCAGGGAACAATCTAAAGCAGGACTCAGGACAGCCTGACCCCAGGAAATCTGGTGGGTGAACCAAATCTAGTCTAGGAGCCAGATGTAGCTGTCAATGCACTTATAAATAAAGTTTTATTGGAACAGCTTTCAAACTACAATAGCCCAGCTGAGCCACGGTATCAGAGACCATGTGGTCTAGCTCTGTACAAAAGACATTGCTGACCCCTGAGAACTAGGACAGCCCTTTGCAGACTTCAGTGTCCTCAGGAATTACCTGCAGGTACTGTTAAGCCGCAGGTTCTATTTGTACCAGGAGGGGCCCAAGATTTCTTTTTAAAATAAAATTCCCCTGGTGAGACTTAGTCTGCTTTGCTGTGCTGCACCTCTAGGCTAATCAAGATGTAATAAGCCATTGTATATATTTCTTTTGAAACAAGTTCTCATGTAGCTTAGGCTAGCCTAACCCTGGCTATGTGATTGATAACAACCTTGAACTTCTGATTCTCCTGTCCTCCTCCTCCATGTGCCCAGCTCTGTGATTCTGAGCATGCACCACCAGGTCCAGTCTATGAGAATGGAACCCAGGGCCTCGTGCATGCTAGGCAAGACTCTATCAACTGAGCCACAGCCCAGTTCCTAAAATAATCTTGTTAGTCTTGCCTTTTTTTAAGTATACAGTAGTAATACACTTTAGAAGAATCTCATTCCAAAGTTAAAAAAACAATGTTCTCAATTGTAGAAGAAACTTCCAGTAAAAGAGGCAGAGTGAGAAAATTAATATGAGTGAATTCAATGACAGGTGAATAACTGAATGATCACTGGGATCCACTCTAGACCCTTGCTGTAAGATGACTCCATCACATGACTCCCCCACCCCCACCCCATGGGCCTTGGATCTGAAGAGTACAAATATTCTGGCAGGCCTCAGGCTGTGTACTTCAGGCTTATCATATCCTCATGTGCTGGTGACCATTCTCAGGCCAACTGGGCTTTCCTTCAGCATACTATCACTGTGCCCTCACCCTGTGTTCTAAATCCATTCTCAACATCCAGGCTCCCATCCCCTTGTGCCTATCCCAATGCAGGTGACTTTGTGTTTCTCAGCCTCTAGGCTCCTCTGTCTCCAGAGCACTTAAAGTCTCCCATTCCCAGCCCACCCCTGGACAGTCCCCTGCTCCCAGCCCACCCCTGGCCAGTCCCCTGCTCCCAGCCCACCCCTGGACAGTCCCCTGCTCCCAGCCCACCCCTGGACAGTCCCCTGCTCCCAGCCCACCCCTGGACAGTCTTGGAACTCAAGCCCTGTGCTTTCATCAGCAGCCTTTTCTCTCAGCATCTCATCCCATGCTCTCAGCTGCCCTGAAGATGGCCATAAAGTGACATCTAAAAACCCAATAAACCCTCAATATCATAGCCAATTTAATTTTTAAGTATTTTCTTGAACATTCTAGAAACAAAAAGCCTAATTGTTCCACTCACTTTTTTTTTTTTAACATTCCATAAGACGGTTCTAAGAGATGAAACCGTGTCTTAACACATGACAGGATCTTGCACAAGGGATTATGATGACTATCCAGTCAGCCTGGGCCGAGTCCCTTTCCTCTTATGCTTCCCAGAGATCATTCCTTTAAGTGTTTGGCTCTGCTCCTGGTCCCTAAACTAGTTGTCTGGGTGAGTGCCATCTCTAAGCCTTATAGGTGCCATCTTGTGGAGAAAATGCACACACGTTTACAGATAGGATGTGAATCACAAGGGTGGCAGGGGTACCAGTTTGAGTCTCCATCACTGCCTTCTAGTCTCAGGATGCACCTGAGACTACTGGCAACATCTGGTTATGATTAGGTCTGTGGGCCCAAACTGCCTGTGCTCCAGAGGTCTTAGAGATCCAGCCAATGTCCAGGCAGCTTCCACTTGGGTCAGGGCTCTTAGCCGAACAAATGCTTGCCTTTTTGTTGACAGTCTGCTTCCAGAACTCAACCCTGTAGCATGCAGATGGTTCCCCTTTCCTCCTTTACTCTAGGAATTTCCTGTCCTTACACCTTGGCAGCCAAGTCTACAGCCTCTGATGGGCACATCCGACACAGGATTTTCCAAGTGCCAGCCCCCTTCTGAAACCCTGAAAAATTACAACACAGTTTCTCCAGATTTGTCTAATATCTTTAAACTGAATTCACTATGTAGGGTTAAAAAGTTTAAGTCAAGAGGTTTCCACTCTTCTCTACAAAAGTTTGGACACCTTACTTTTGTATATTATGATTGTCAGTCCATGCCCTCTTCCCCCACCCCATCTCAGTCCCTGGGAAGTTAGAAGTTAGAACAAGAAAGTAAGTGTTTGGCACTGTAGCTTGGGATGTTTCCACCCTCCCTGGATGAGATGATCGCCTGACAGAGCTCCTTTTCTCGGGTCTGTAAACACTGCTCACTCGGTTCCCACCCAACGTATCCTACAGGAGTGCCAGTGTTCTCTTCTGGCTGAATTCCTTGGTGAGATGCTGCTCTCTGATGAAACAGGATGGGCCCTGAAATGGGACAACCATAAACCTGGTGGTTAAAAGCAGTCACTAGTTTCCCAATTGCCTTCACCAAGGATCTAGACTCTCTTTAATACTGTTTCCATTTCTACCCTTCAAAAGAGTGACAGTGTCTATTTTTTTCCCCAGTGATTTCTGGTTCCAATTTAATTTTGTCTCAAGGAAGCAGATCTCCTTGACTTTAAACATGGAGAGATCTTTTTTTTTAGACCAGGGCTTTATCTCTTTTGTTTGTTTGTTTCAGAAACAATCTGACACCAGTAGGGACCTTAGAGGTGATCCAGTTCTGAGAACAGATTGGTCCCATAACTCTGATCTCTGGATTCCCCAGGCAGAAGATTTTCTCAGTGTCTGCACATACATGTGTTTATGTTCGGTGGGTGCCCACTTGTATGGCAGGTATATGTGTACATTTGCACATCCGTATGGGGGCCAGAGGACAACCTTGGGTGTTGTCCTCAGGAACCCACCCACCTCCTTTGAGACAGTGTCTCTCTTCATCAGTCTGATGCTCACCAGTGAGGCTAGTCTACTTGGCCAGCAAGTCCCAGGGATCCTCCGGTCTCCACCTTTTCAGCCCTGGGATTACAGGATCCTGCTTCTATGCCTGACATTTTCATGTGTGTTCTGAGGATCGAACCTAATCATCACGCTGGTAAGGCCAGCGCTTTACCAATGAAGCCCTCAGGTAACAGTTCTTTTATTCAGCAAACACCTCCTAAACACCTACAGTGTGGCAAACACTGCTCGCATGCTGAAGTTAAGCTAAAAGGCAACTAGAGAACTCTATGTGGATGCAGGAAAGAACTATTTCTTTAATTGATCCATCTATTATTATTTACTCATTATCTTCTTTGGAATAGACCAGGACATATTTCACATTTCTATGAAACTGCCACTGTTTTGAAGCCTTCTGTAGAGGCCTTGTGTGTTCCTAGACATCCCATAAGCTGTGACATAACCTGAAGCAGAGGGTCTTGAAGCATCTCATTCTCCTTCAGACGTCCTTGGCAGTATCTGATTCATGTATCACACTGAGGAGGAAGAGTGAGCCGGGCACCTGACAGGTAGAGCCAAACATTATACAGTGCACAAGACAGTTGCTGCAAGAAAGAACATGCCAGGCCAAAATGTCAGCAGGGCCAGAATGGAGAAACCCTGGCCCTGAGGAAGGAGAGCAGGCACGAAGGCGGGCTGCTGGACTTGCACCCCCTGCCAGCCCTTCTTCAGCCCAAGAGACTCTGCTTTTCTTACTTTCTGTAGAGAAGTTCTGTGGTTCTACATAACGTTTTCTTTTAAATGAATGGGTTTTCCTCCCCCACTTAAAACAAAAGAGGGCTGGGGGATGTAGTTCAATGGTAGAGCACTTGCCTAGCTCAAGGCCCTGGGTTTGATCCCTAGCACCCCAAAAGCTGAAGTCTTGCGTTAGGACAGCTCTGTGTATGTGCATGTACATGTTCATGTTTGTATTGTGCAGGTATGTGTGCAGGCAGGTTTGTGTGCATTTCTGTGCATGCAGGGACATGTGCACATGGACATATACACTGGTGCCAGAGGTCAGCATAAGATGTCTTTCCTCTACTCTTTCTTCGTTTGTGAGTCAAGGTCTCTCCCTGAACCTAGAGCATGCTGGTTCAGCTTGGCAAGCATCAGAGACCTTTCTGTCTCTCCCTTCCCAGCAGTGGGATTGCAAGGGTGCACCACCACACCTCACTTTTTACATGGGTGCTGTGGATCCAAATTCAGGTGCTCATGCTTATTTATGCACCAAGCTCTTTACAAGCTGAGCCATTTCCCTGGCCCCTTAGATAATAACTCTTTGCATTCTATGTAATAATTGAGCCAGATTAGAAAAGAACAAAGAAGGAATAGATGATTTAGGATCAGGCAATCAGGGTCAATTGAGAGCAAATACCTGAGCCTCAGTCTTGCCTCACAGGAATCTGTGCCCACCACCTTTACAACTGCAAAGCCATATTGAAGTCACTTCTTTGTGTCTTTCTGTTTAGACCAATGACTGGCAACTTTTTTTTTAAGAGCCAGATTATAAATATGTTAGTCTTTGTGGACCAGACTCTCTGTGTTACTACTCAGCTCTACTTTTAAAACGCCCCTAAAAGCCAGGAACAAAAAGTAAACAAATGGGAATGTTTGTGTTCAGGCCAGTCTCTATTTACAAACACAGAGGTTGGGCCAGATCTGGCAGGAAGCTGTGGTTTGCTAACTTGGGTTCTACTCTAAATAGGGACTATGTCTGGTTCCTTTTCATGGCTGTTCTGATGTGCCTAATATCACATTGGTACTGTCTTGTGATTAGCTCAGAAAACTTGCTGAATGATACAGAAGGTCAAGGGGACAAGCACACCTTCGAGACCATTTTAATAAAAAATCACATGGGAGAAGGAGCCATCCAACATTTCCCAGGGGGTCTACATGTTGTCTAACCATTTCCCTATGTTGAACACTAAGGATGATGCCAATGTTTTTAGTATTGATAATAACACTATGATGAGCCCCATTGTTCAGAAAGTGTTGGCCTCATTTCTTATCATTTCCTTGCATAAATTCCTAGAAGAAGAATGCAATGCTTGAAGCAGCATGGGTTGCTAAATTGCTTTCCAAGAAGGTGGTATTCATCTACATTCCTCACAGTGACATGAGAGAGATATTTATCATATGCAGAAGACTTCTTTCAACAGAATGTCATCCATAAAAGTTTTAGCCTCCATATGTATTTCCACAAATTAGCTCACCATAAATACAAGAAAATTGTTGTTAGCTCCAAACCATTTTAATATTCTCCCACACTGCTGTAATGGCATGCTTATTATGGCTACATGTTTCACGTCTCAGGGTCACCTAGCCAGCCAGTTGAGGTTGCCTTGCCTCGTGTGTGGAGCACATACACAACACCTGCTTCCCATTAGGGAGTTGGAACCCTCCCGCCACACTATCTGAATGCCTGGCACCACCCTGCCTGCCACCATGGACAGAAGCTCCTCCCTGGGAAATTCACCACCAAATGTGTCATCCAGATTGCTCATTTCCCTTGGGAAATCTCATTTAGATTAATTTTGGCACACAATTGAAGGTAATTCTTGAGCAATTTCTCTCATGATGGCTTGCAACATGTAAAATTTTCCTACAATGTGTTGCAAAAGTAATCACTGGGAAAATGCTGTAAACATCTGATACTTGTCCAATCACCTTTGTAAAAGCTATATCTCTTTTGAATGGCAGTACATGGTGCAGTACAGAAAACACAAAATAGAGGTGGATGGGTGGGAAACAGATGTTCAATCTGGCTATCACTGGTAGATGCTGTTTGAAAAGTAAGAACAGAGAAGTTATGTCAGGAGTGGTCTTTGAGGTCCCCTGGGCCGTTTCCTTGGCTTTTTAGCACTTTCTGAATTTGTCCGAATAAAGAAGAAAGTATTCCTAGTTGGGGGATGTTATAGAAATAGGGATGGGTCCTCCGGACACATGGTAATGAGATTTACTTAAAGAGGATAAATTTCAGGCATAATCGAATCTATAAAACCAATGATAACAAAACCCGGCATTCTGTGAGAAGCTACTGTACCACATCATTCTGCAAGGATTCTGTCCCCAAGTTTCCTCATTTGATGCTTCTAACATGAAGAGGTCAAGATTGCAGCATCCCCAATCACAAATCCAAAAGAATCCAAAAGCCTACTCAACTGGCGTGTCCAAAGAGTTAGGACTCATAAACACAGAGGCAGGACAGGACCTGTGTCTGGAAGATTCCCAAGCTCATCTTAAGCATAGTGATGATACTTTGTTGGGGCCTCCCAAAGAGTTTGGGAGTAAACCACCAATTTGGAGTCATCCCCATTAAACATGAATTGGCTAGCTTCCTGATACCCAAGCCCGAGTTCCAGCTACTGTTCCCTAATAACTCAGGACAGGATTGTTCTCAACATGCTGTAGAGGAGTAGCCTGGCTCATCATTCCACATTAAGTCGGAGACAAAGCCTCCTGGTTCCCAGTTCAGTATTCTTCCCCCCATTCCAAACCACTTTTCCTGCTAGATGGCATCAATGCACTTAACAATTACATGGCCGTGTTCTTGGAGAGAGGGGTCCTAGTCTGGTCTTTCTTGCTGTGGTAAAGGAGGAGGAGGAAAGGGTTTGTTTTATATTACACTTCCAGGTCTCAGTCCATTGTTGAGGAAAGTCAGGCACGAACTGAAGGCAAGAACCTGAAGCAGAACCCACAGAGGAATAGTGCACTGCACAGCTTGCCCACTGACTCATGCTTAACTAATGTTTTTTTATAGCCCAGGACTACCTTCCCTAGGAATGGTGTTGCTCACAGTGGCCTGGGCCCTCCTACATCTGTTAGTGATCAAGAGAATCCCTCATGGGCATGCCCACAGACCAACAGATCCAAGCAAGTCCACAATTGAGGCTTCTTCTCTTGTATGACTCTATGCTATGTCAAGTTGACAATTAAGGCTAACCAGGACAGGGGGAACCAGCTGTTTTAAAGAAAGGAACATTACATATTATAGTATTTCACAGAACCATACACTCCAAGAAATGAATATAAATAATGGCAACTTCAAATGTAGTCTACTGTTTAGTTAGCAGTATAATGGTGATGCCATTATAGTGGTATACATGGCTGACGATGCATAGTAAGATGTAATCATTAGGGAAATCTGGGTAGAAGGTCAACAAAATTCCCTTTTACTGTTTTTACAACTTCTTGTGAGTCTTAAGTATTTCAAAATAAATAGAATGCTCTTACAATAAGAAATTAATGTAATAGGAAGATAAGCTAAAATATTTTTCATTTGCTACATGTGGAGTATAATGTTCAAACAGCCAGTATGGAAGAGAACCATCCTGTGGTTGGTCCTTCACAAGACTTGAAGACAGGCACATCAAAGTCACCTCTGGGCTGAGCTCCTTCCAGGCTTCTATGGTGACATCACCTTGAACTTGTTCTCTGCTCTTGGTCACTGCCACCATCCACTTCTCCAACAAAACTGTCACCTTCAGCCTGAGTAATCTCCAATCCTAACATAACGGTTTTTAAAACATCCTCATTAGTTTTGAACCTTACAACTAACAACACAACCTTACTCAGATATTTGGCCTCTTTAAGTCTCATCTCCCTGTAGTTGACAGCCATCTGGTGGATTGCTTTTAAAATGAGAAAAATTGATTTCCAAAGGACCTATAATACAGTAAAGGCTCTGAGTATTAGACATTCCAGAGCTGAAAACAAATGGCGGGATTAAATCTTCCTTCCCCTTCTACTGCTCTGGCTGTCACAGTGTCCTGTTATTTTGCATCTAAATGTTACTCTGCACCCACACCCTACTTCCAGCTGGGATAGTGAAACATCCACCAGTCTCCATGTACCCAGTTTTCAGTTTCTAAAAGAGATTTGATCATGTGCTAGGAGAACATAAAAAATGCAGGTAGTCCTTTGTAGCATGAATCTTAACAGGTCTTATTAATTAAATCAAGCCTGAGGCCAGGTATTGGGGTGAACGCCGGAAGATCAGAGAAGCAGAACAAGCCACGGCCACCTCACCTTGCTAATTCCTCAACTGACCCTGTTTCCTCAGACTGGAAGCTTCTGAGTCCTCATCCAAATGTGTCTCAGCTGAACTGCTTCTCAAAAGCCTGAAGCTTAATCATCCAAAAGCTTCTAGTTTCTGGTCCTCAGGCCTTATATACCTTTCTGCTTTCTGCCATCACTCCCTGGGATTAAAGGCCTGAGTCACCATGCTTGGCTGTTTCCAGTGTGGCTTTAAACTCACAGAGATTTGGGTGGATCTCTGCCTCACAAGTGATAGGACTAAAGGCGTGTGTGCCGCTATTTTCTGGCCTCTGTATCTAGTGGCTGTTCTGTTCTCTGACCCCAGATAAGTTTATTAGGGTGCACAATATTTGGGGGAACACAATATCACCATAGTCCTTGTTGCCCGATAATTTCTGATAATCTGGGTATGTTTCAGGTAAACCCTGAAAAACTAATCCCTCCCCAAAAGGGGAGACCTTGGTCTGATTCAACTGGGTGCTTTCCAGGTGACATGCCTGGTGTGGTCCCCCAGTGACATCACTGATAAAATATACATTCACATGGTTAGATCATCATGAACAGTACTTCTTGTCCTTTGAGACCCGGTCTGAAGGTCACTTTTTTCTGTCAATCAAATTGTCCTTCATTATATCACTGATCTTCAGCATAGCCCTGTCAGGGGGGGCAGTTGTCATGTAAGTAAGTTTTCTGTAGCCTCAGAGCTAAGAATAAAGGCCTTGAATCCACATTGTCTGCCCAGTACTCACTCTACACTTGTCTTTCCTGCTTCCTGAAGTGGGTAGCATTTTGTGTGACTCCATGGCAAATCCACCTCCCTAAGGAAGGGCTGAAGATCCATTAGGACACCGGAAAGGTGGTTTGTGTCCATGTCTGGGAAAGGGTCGTATATGCCCTTTGTTTTGATTTCTCTGTGGAGAGCTAAACTGCCCTGAGAGTCCAGGGTGGGCTCTGAGAAAACAGGGTGCCACTGTTGCTCTTGACATTGCTTATGTAGCCATGCCCCAAGCCAGTCTCCAAGCTATGTTGACATCTACCAGGAAGACTACAGTGGCAGAATTAATCTAGATCCATCTTATAGTGACTGAGCTGTGCAGGAAATTAGGTGGGGATCCATCCAATAGGGCTGAGTGTCTTATATTATGCCTAACTCAGAAGAGCAAGCTCCATTTGGCCTGTGTCTGTGGTTGTCTAAAGCAGTGTGTGTTTGTACAATTTCCAACAGAAAATCCTACTGACTGCATTGGGACAGAGGACTGAGGTAATGTAGGTCCCATCTTCAGTGGCTCGTCTTTGTTCTTAAAACACTCTCCAAACCCTATTTACAAGAGAATATTTCTATAAAAGACCTTCTAGACAGCCTGCTCCCCATCTCTAGGTAGGACCCACTCCACACTGTGGCCAACATTATTGTCTTCAAAACACATCTTGAGTATGACCCTCTACTTCTTCATACATCTGGTAGTCATTGATTCCTTAGATTAAAGTTCTGATGTTTCACCCTGGAGAGACTAATTCTCGGGCCTCATTTCATCCCTCACTGCAACCCTACCCTGTAGTCTTATAATTTAAATGTAAAATGTCTCCCCCAGGTACACGTCTGAACACTAGGTCTCCAGCTGGTTGTAATAGTTTGGGAGGCTTTTGAATCTTTGTGAGTTGGAACCTAGATGGAGGAATGGGCTTTAAGGCTGCCACTGCCCCCCCATGCCTCTACTTCCCAGTTGACACCACAAACAAGCAGCAGCCATACACTTCCCTGCCATGAACTCCACAATGCCTTCCCCACCGTGGTGAACTGGACCCTCTGAGACTGTGAGCTAAAATAAGTTCTGCCCCCTTTCAGTTGCCTCTGCCAGGTGATCCACCTCATTCTATGCACGTGCAATGTTGGTTCCTTCTTCTGAGCCTTTGTGTGAATGTCCCCTCTACTCGAGATAAGTCCAGGGTTAGCCAGAATGGACCAAAGCTTGTAGAAAGAGGGGATTGTGAGCTATCTCTAGCACTGATCAATTTTCCAGTCTTAGTTATATTTTATTGCTGTGATAAAACACCATGACCAAGGCACCTTTAGAAGAGAGCATTAAGGGATTACAGTTCTGGAGGGATAAGAATCCATGATGGCAGAGTACAGTATCAGGTACAGCTGAGAGCTAACACTTCAAACTTTGAGCAAGAGGCTGAGAACTCATTGGGAATGGTACAAGTCTTTTGAAACCTCAGAGCTCACCTGAAGTGACACACTTCCTCCCACAAGGACATGCTTCCTTATCCTCCTCAAATAGCCACCAACTGGGTGCCAAATATTCAGATGCCTGAGATTGATGGGGGACATCTGATTCATACCACCACACTGTCTATTTTACCCATCCATAATCATCAATTTAGTTAGACTCTTGGCTTTTGGTGGATTAGGATCTATTTTTCTTTTTTTAAAAAAATGTTTATTTTTATTTTATGTGTATAAGTGTTTACCTACATGCATATATGTGAACCACATGTCCATGGAGTCCGGAAGAGGACATCAGATCCCCTGGAACTGATGTTACAGATAGCTGTGAGCCTCCATGTAAGTAATGGAAACCAAACCCAGGGCCTCTTCCAGAGCAGCCAGTGTTCTTAACCAGGGAGCCATCTTTCCATCCCCACAGTTTCTATTTCCTAACAATTTTTGAAAATCATTGAGGGTCTTCAATTTATCTACTCTGATAGATGCCTTCTGGGTTGTTATATAATTATCCCCTATCCATTGTCCCAGATAACTAAGTGGCCTATTTTTCTGAATTTTTTCTGGAGCTACGACAAGGCCATAAGCTGTTAAACTACTAATTGTCTCTTTGAGAATTTTTTCTGTTGTATCTTTATTTTCATGAGCCAATAATATATCATCCATATAATGAATGATATATTCAGAGGGAAAAGTTTTTCTTATTGGTAAAAGGGCCATATCCACAAATTTTTGACATAATGAAGGACTGTTCTTCATTCCCTGGGGTAATACTTTCCAATGAAATCGTCTATAGGGTCTCTTAAAATTAACTGAGGGTATGCTAAAGGCAAATCTAGGGCAATCCTGAGGCTGTAATCTTATTGTAAAAAAGCAGTCTTGTAAATCAATGACTATAATGTGCCAGTCCTTCGGTATGGCCACAGGGGATGGGAGTCCTGGTTGTAGGGCCCCCATATCCTCCATTGTAGCATTTACTGCTCTTAAATCTTGTAGTAGTCTCCATTTTCTGGATTTCTTTTTTATGACAAATACAGGAGTATTCCATGGGCTATTAGATTCTTCTATATGCCCTTTTCCCAGTTGTTCTGATACCAGCTGTTCTAATGCCTGTATTTTTTTGTGTGTCAGGGGCCACTGACTAACCCATACAGGCTGATCAGACTTCCACTGTATAGAGTCTGCATAGAGATCCTTTGCAGTGGCCCCTATGTAAAATGCTGTTCCAGCTCAGAACTTCCTGTCACTAAATGCACATCAAGTGACTCCATTAAGTCTCTTCCCCATAGAGTAAATGGTAGAGAGGGTAACACATAAGGTTGTATAAACCCTTCTTTACTGTCTGTTTGCCATTTTAAGAGCTTTGAACTCTGCATTACTCCAGAAGCCATTCCTAATCCCATAAGGGAGGATCCTGTTCTGTGTGTTGGCCAAGAGGAAGGCCAGTCCTTTCCTGCTATGCAGGTTCTGTCAGCACCTGTGTCCAAGAGTCCTTGGAAACTCTTGCCATCCAGGGTGATTGTCTTAAAGGGTCGTTGCCCTAAATCTTGCATCCAATTGACTCCTTCTATGGAGTCTGAGGAGCCAAACTGTCCTGACCCCCTATGGCTTTTCATAATAGGGTTAGGCATTTTTACGTAGGGGAGTAGAACAACCTGTGCGATTCTCTGTCCCTTGTGTAATTGAATGGTTTCTTTTAAGGGTCTGACCATCACTTTTATGGTGCCTAAGGTATCTGCATCTAGCACTCCAGGGAGGACTTCAAAGTTGGTAACAGTATTAGAGCTTCTCCCCAAAATCAGTCCTACTGTTTGTGGTGGCAGGGTCCCTGTAATTTTTGTATCTATGACTGTTACCCCATCCCATAGGGACAGGAGCAAGTCCTGAGGACATGATATATCTAATCCAGCACTCTCTGGAGTAGCTCTAGGCAGGTTATGAACAGTGAATTCTGGTGCAGCAGGGTTTAACCCTGGTGTTAACTGTACTTCCTTTTGGACATTCCCCTTTTCTTTCTCGGGGCTAAGGGGAAGCCCCGAAGCTAGTTTTTTGTCTGACTGTCAGGCTTAAGGGGGACTCCCCCTTTAGTGAATTTTGACTTACATTCATTTCTCCAGTGCTTCACTTTTCTACATCGTGAGCAAATGCCAGGAGGAGCTCTTCCTCCTCTATTCTCAGCATTCGGGCATTCCTTTCGCATATGCCCTGATTTTCCACATTTATAACAGTTCGGGGAGCTATCAGCCCCTCCGCTACATATTTTCTTAACATAGGCACTAAACCATTGTCCTTTCATTGCTGCAGCATAGGCCATTCCTTGCACTACGGCTGGTGAGGCATCCGTGCATGCTTTTAAAATTGTCCTCCTTAGAGAGGTGCTGTCCCCATCCATGCATGCTTTTAAATTTGTCCTCCTTAGAGAGGTGCTGCCCCATGCTTACCTTCTGGATTACCTGTGCTTAACCGGTGAGCCTTTACCGGCGGGTCTGCAGAACCCTGACAGGAGCCGATCCCTACTTATGAATAAAAGAGAGAAAAGGGGGAGAGAAATTACCTGTCCTTCAAGTCCCCTGTTCGAGCGCCACCTGCCGCGGACTGGATCTCAGCTAGACCACCAGACCGAGGGAGAACGGGGTAAAGGTACTCAGGATAAGTGGGATTCGGCGAATGACAGACAGCCACAGACACGAGAGTATGTTGTGAAGCTGCTGCAATTTTACTCAGACCAAGCAGTGAATTTTATACAGTTACTTGGGGAAACACGGCAATCGGCCAGTAGGGTGACAAACATAGAATCAACAATGTAGTTACACACTTTTCTCAGAATGATTAACAGATCTCATGAGTATAGCCTTTACTTTTTTTTTTGTGGTTCCTCATCCGGACAGAGAACATTACGGCCCTAGCTGTAGTCTCCTTCTACACCTTTGTCCTGTATCAAAATTATATCCTTTTTATCATTGTTCTAACCATGGTTTCATTTGTGTGAAAATATCTTAACCTTTACCTGTGGGTGAGAAGGCACCAGGGGGGTCGGTACCTAGCTAATCTTTCCATGAACTGTAACTTATGCCATTCTGTTTTCATACCATTATGATTCACACATCGGTTCCCATGTACGTCATAAGCTCCCGTAAAAGGTAATGGCTCTAAATAATTATTATGTCTAAGATTAAAGTTAGGGGGTTGCCACCATCGGCCCTTGATGAGAAACTTTATTTGTCCCTGAATAATTCTTGTAGGAATGGCTAATTCCTGTAACTGCTTCCTCGCAGCTGCTGTCGGCTGCGCGTGTGAATTGCCTATGAGTGCCTGAACCTTTACTTTCATTCTCTCCTGGCTAGAATCTTCGTCCTTCTGAATCATAAGTTCTTTCTGCTCTAAATCATTCATGAATTCCTCCAAACTTTAGAGACCCTCTTGAACTGTTGGCCTAAAAGCTTGAATCATAGGTGGGGGTATTGAAGCCACTTTTGAGGAATCATTACTCTCTTTATGGGGCACATCAGGAACATTAAGAGTTAACTTCTTGGAATTAATACACAAGGAAACAACAATAATTACAGTTGCAAAGAGAAGAAGGCAGAGTGCCAGCCAGCCTCTGCAAGCAGATCTGCGTGGTTCCGTGTAGCCTGGCACCTTGATTCGGGCAAATTGATGAGGGGTCGCCGGGGGCATAGACCCAAGGGCCGCGAGCCCCCCTTTCCCACGTAACTACCTTATCCAAGGCATTTGTCACGCAGGCGACACCATCATGGGCGTGGCATCTGCCTTCCAGTGTTGGGATTCTAGGCATTCACTGCCACGCCTGGATTTTTACGTGGGTGCTGAGCTCCAAACTCATGCTCCACACTTTGCCACGCTGAGCCGTTTCCTAAGCCCCTGCAGCAATGGCAGGAGGAAGGCCGGTCTGAGGCCCATCAGTAGATCTCCTGATCCTTTCTCACTCCTTCCTCCCAGATGTTCCTGATCCGTTCTACAACACCTTTTCTGTCTTTTTGCAGAACATTGGCTGTGACGACTTCCTGGGCTCCGACAAAGTTGTGGACAAGTGTGGGGTGTGTGGAGGTGATAACACGGGCTGCCAGGTCGTGTCAGGAGTGTTCAAGCACGCCCTCACCAGCCTGGGCTACCACCGAGTTGTAGAGATCCCCCAAGGAGCCACGAAAATTAACATTACAGAAATGCACAAGAGCAACAACTATTTGGGTGAGCTCATCATCTTTTTCACACACACGTAAGAGACATGTCACTGCTGCTGATGAATTCTTTCCAGGATGGTAAGGTGAACACTGTGGTGGCCAGACATCCCGGGACATACAGAAGGTGCCATTGGTCAGGAAGACCTGCCCTGCCCTTTGGAATAGTGTGTGGAGGGGGGAGTCCTTCTATGAACTAAGGGTTAATGACTATACATTTACACCAGGCTTTACTCAAGAAAGACGTGGGCATGAAATGGGCAACAGACTCTTGAACTGGGAGGGGATTGGGTCCAGAAGGGAGATCTGCTAGCCTTCGTTCTCTTGGGGTCTAGGGGACAGAGCCTGCTGATGATCCCTCCTAGACTTTCACTCCCTGGAGGTCCAAAGCAAAGACAGCCCTTGCCTTCTCTGTTTCGTCTGCCTGGGGCATCAGGCCCCCACGGGTCTTCTAAACTGCTGCAGAACCCTCAGCAGTCATCTCAGCCAGCATCATCTGTATTGGACCCATTTTCCTGCAAGCAAGAGCCTTGCTGGTGCATTCTTCGGGACATACCTTCCACTGTACAGCAGTCATGGAATGGTTGTTTACCAGTTTCTAGTTCAGATAAGCATGTGCACATCAGTTAAGCAGATATTATAGGGGCAACTGTTTTGTTTTTTGAGACAAGGTCTTGATCTGTATCCTAGGCTGGCCTGGAAATCATAATATAATCCCGGCTGGCCTTCCTCCTACATGCTGGGATTATAGTCATAAGCCACCAAACCTGGCCCATGGTGTCATTTCTTTGAGACATTTAATGAGCAGCAATAGACATTTTGTTTTTAATTATTTATTGAACAGGAACCTGCCTAGAACAAATCATGTGCCAGGCAATATACTTATGGCTTATTCTGTGTAAAATCCTAGAACACTCTAAACAGCCTGGAGCCTACAAGCTATTCCCAGGCTCAGTTTACAAATAAAATAGACATACGGAGATCAGAGAGCCTGCCACAGTCATACAGGAAGGAAGAAGCAGAGCTGGGATTCAACCAAGGGAGGGGAGCTCTAGGAATAGAAGAAATTTAACGTGCGTTTCCTCTACTATACCACTGGTCACATGGCAATCAGTGTCACCAGTTTTTTGAAATACCATTCATTTTGTTGTTGTTGTTGGTGGTGGTGGTGGTGGTGGTGGTGGTGGTGGTGGTGGTGTGTACGTACATGATTACACATACCTGCTTAGGCCAGAGGCCAACCTCAGGAATCATTCCTCAGGTGCCAGCCACCTTGCTTTTGAGCTCCCTAACCTGGAGCTTGCTGAGTAAGCCAGACTGATGGGTTAGTAGGCCTTGAGAATCCGCCTGCTTCCGTGTTCTCCATTGCACCCGTTATTTGATGTGGGTTCTAAGAATCACTCGGGTCCTAACGTTTGCACAGTGTACTGGCTGAACCATCTCTCCAGCAATCACTCCGCCTCTGCCCCTCCCCTCCCTCCTCAAATGCAGCCCAAACTACCTTTTCTGGGCAAGACAAGGATGGCAGGTGGGTCTCTCAGACAGTCCCAGTTGGAGCAGGAAACTGTTACATTTTCTCTGGCAAACCCAGGAGCCACCAAAGTGGCAGAAAGCTAAGTTCTCCTGTGAGCAGTTTGTGTGATTTTAAATCTTAAAGAATGACCTCTGTGTTTCTGCCTTTCTCTGGTGCCTTTACAAGATCACATCTCCACACACATCCTGCCTCCTGCAGTGGAAAATGTTCCTCGGGGTTATTTGAAGTGTGATTGTGTTTAAACATGCTGGCAAACAATGCCAGTTTTTATTAGCTTTATGTTGTTTTTAGTAAATGTTCCCTCGCTATTGCCGGTCCCATTTTGTAATCAGTTTCAGGCTCCTTAAAGGTACAGTGGATATTCTGTGTGAACATCCACAGGGACTCTGAATGGAAACAGCCCAGAGCCTTACTCTTTCCATCCAGAGTACGGGATTTTCTCATAAGACTCAACAGGAGCACAGATGTATTAAGGAAGGTGATTGACAAGTGTCTTCTGCCTTCCTTTTGTCTCAGAGAGTTTGCCAGGGGATAAACTTAATGGAATATAATGGTGGATAAAGTATTTACTGCATTTGCATAGGTCCTGGAGTTCAAATCCCCAAGACCCATGCCAAGTAGGCATGTCATCCTAGCTCTATAATCCAACTAAGCCCCAGCACTCATACAGGAGGCAGAGACATGAGTCCTGGAGCAAGCTAACTGGACTCGCCACTCAATGAGCCCCAACATCCAAGTTCAACAGGAGACCCCACCTCAGCAAATAAAAGTGTAAACTGATGAAGAGGGCTGCCCGGTGTCAAACACTATTGCCAATGTGCACACAGCCCTGTATGTGTGAACATGCGAACAGATGTATATACACACAAAAATGTGGGATAGAAATCTCCACTTCCTGTAAGAGGGATGAAGAGAGAGCGGGGGTGGGAGTGGGGAGCATCAAAGTACCAAGAGTCGATGGGAGGGTGACCTGGGAAGTCAGTGTTGACTCCCTATGCCCAGACACCAGTGGGTTCATGAGAAATGGCGTTACATGATGACATATCAGCAGGGAGAGGGGAATAGAAGCAAGCTCTGAGGAAGGAGACTCCAGGAGTGAGGAACACAAGCTTCCAGCCATAGCATTTATGTCACCTGGAATGTTCTAGATTTTCCATCCATTCTTAAAACTCAGGGTACAGTTCACATACCATAAAGCTCACCCCTTTTAACAGTACAGTGGTTGGGGTAGACCTTTTCTTATCTTGGGCCTTCTTTACCTGACTCACCTCATCTCTTCAAACCCTCCTCTATTCAACACTGTTTGCCTCAGACTGCTTCACACAGAGCCATTGGCATGTAGGCACAGCCGTGATTTCTAAACTCTGGAGCCAGTTATGGTCATTCATTAACTGTCATCGGACCTTGAAATGCTTAGAGCCACGCATCCCCTGCTGCACCTGTCTCAAGAAGCCTGGGGGTGGGGCAAGGAGATGGCTCCACAGATAAAGTTCTTGCCTCATGACCTGGATTGGACCCCATGACCCATATAATGGAAGGAAAGAATCAGCTCCCTCAAGTTGCCCTCTGACCCCCACACATGCACTGCAGTGTATGTTTTGCCTGCGTGTTTACCTGCACACCACTTGCACGCCTGGAGATATCTGGTGCTCAAGGAGGCCAGAAGAGAATGTTGTATCTTCTATAAACAGCTATGAACCACCATGTGGTCACTGTGACTCAAACCCAGGTCCTGAAAAGCAGTCAGTGCTCTTAACCACTGAGTCATCTCCCCAGCCCATAGTTAATTTTTTAACTCCTTTCTCTTAAAAAAAAAAATGTTATAGTTTCTAGAGGTGCAATTTTAAAATTAGAGTATGAAAATTGAACAACAAAATTTTTGAGACAAGCTCTCATTATAGAATCCAAAATGACCTCAGACTAGAAATCCTTCTGCTTTGGCCTCCAAGTCCTGGGGTTAAAAGCATGTAACACCATTTCCAACTCTGGAAATTAAAAATTTTAAAACAAAAACTAAATAGAAGAGGGAGGCGTGTGTACCAACCATCAGTAACACTGGTGAATTAAACCTAACTCTGAGTTTAGCCAACATGCCTGGCCTGCTGGCCCCTGGCATGCCTTCTGGCCTTTGCCTTTCCATAGCCCATGGGAGGGCTGGCTCCACGGAGCTGGGGGAGCAGACCACCTCCACCTCACCATGCTCCTGCTTTCTTCAGTGAGCAACACTAGAGAAACTAGGACATTTAATGGCGCACACATAGGAGACACAGCACGTGTCTGTCTCATTTCAGGTTGTGAAACAGAGGGCACTCCAAGAGTGAGCTCCACTTTTATTAAAATCATACAGTGAAAATTATGTATGTCCTTCAAAGCCTCACCTGTTTAGTCAGAGCTAGATTTGAAGACTTTAGAACTGCTATCTGTTGTTAAGTTATGACTTCTCCTTATTCTCAGATTTGCTATTTGGAGGAAAAACATTGACTCTAATGTTATTAAAATGACTGGCAGTTTGTATTACTTACTTCTCCCTTAATAAGATGCTGTAAGATTATGTTAGCTGAAATATCGAAGTTTGGCGCAGTTGAATCAGTTCAGTTTACTAATGTCATTATGCAGCAGTTCAGCTATCAGACATGAAAGTGCAGCAGGCAGAGGCACCGTTCGGAACGTGTTCTACCTGCCAGCGACTTACACTGTTGACGGGCTGTTGACTTGGAAGGAGTTCTTGGAGATCTGTAAGATTTTAAAAACAAACTGGCAATACAGTTCCCTTGAATTGTGTTCTCATGAAAGTTTAAAATAATAATAACTGGCCCTGGAGAGATGGCTCAGCAGTTAGAAGAGCTGGCTGCTCTTGCAGAGGACATGGGTCCAGTTCCCAGCACCCACGTGGTGGCTCACAGCCATTCCTAACTCCAATCCCAGGGAATCCAGCGCCCTCTTCTGGCCACTGTGGGTGCAAGGTATATCCTCAATATACTTTCATACATGTAGGTAAACTCTCATACACATAAAATAAAAATGAATAAATCTTTCAAATAGTAATCATCAGCACCTAACTTCTCAAAAACCATCATGGAGCATCTGTAATTTGCAGACTTTATTAGGCAAGCAACTTTGTATATGGGAAGACTTAGAATGTTTGAAAGAATGTGACATCTTGGGGTGGAGAGATGGTTCAGCAATTAAGAGCACACACTGCTCTTGTAAAGAACCTGAGTTTAGTTCCCAGGTCCCACGGCTCACAACTGCCTGTAACTCCAGCTCTAAGGAAAGCTGTATCTGAACTCACATGTATATATTCCCATACATATACATAATTAAAAATAGTTTGAAAATCAGTCTTTAAAAAATGTGATGTGTTATGCTTGTATGACAATTAATCCCAGAGATTTTTTTCATGGGCATTAGAAAAATGTCAAGTCATACAGGGAATAGAAAGCAAAAAGGGTGAGATCCCCTCTTTGTACCAGTCCTACATTGGATCTACTGCATTCGAGTTTACAAACATTAAGAATGTACTTAACTTCCAGTTCCAGTACTGTATACTTTTGTTTGCATTTTCTTGCTGCTGGGGTTTTTTAAATTATTTTCATATTCTTATAAATTTGCCAATTTAAAAATTTTGGATTTTAATTTTGCCAGTTTTAAAATTGAGGTTCTCTTGCTGTTTTTAAAAATTCAGAGTTACAAGTAATAATCATTTTCTGTTTGTCTCTGTTGAAAATTTTAGTCTTTATCTTGCATTTCAGCTTTGTGTGTTTTATTTAGTACTTTGTAGTGTAGTTGGATGTTTCTCAGGTCATGCCAAGCCCCTGCAGTCCCATGACCCGCTTATAGAATATCACTCAGAAGCTTATATTAATTATAAATGCTCAGCCATTAGCTCAGACTTATTACCGACTAGCTCTTACACTTAAATTCTTATCTATGTTTAGCCACGTGGCTTGTTACCTTTTCTCAGTTCTTGTCATCTTGCTTTCTCTGTGTCTGGCTGACAACTCCTGACTCAGCCCTTCCTCTTCCCAGAATTCTACTCATCTGCTTGCCCCGCCTATACTTCCTGTCTGGCTACTGGCCAATCAGCATTTTAGTTATCAACCAATCAGAGCAACACATATTCACAGCATACAGAAAGACATTCCCCAGCATTGTAGTGCACATTTGCAGCTCTGTGTGTTTTATTTAGTTTTCTGTAGTGCACATTTTTATCTTTATTTAGTGAGTTCTGTTGATTGCTTTCTTGAAAGCTGGTAGGTCTTTGTATTATTTATGAAGGCCTTCCTACTGCCAGCATTATAAAAGTAGCCCTTAATAAACTACTTCTCCAGCTCTATTTTTATAGTTAAACATTTAATGTCTCTGGAATTAGTCTTTGTATGTGTTGTGAGGAAGGATTTGACTGACTTTTACCAGATAGTTTGCTCAAAACCATTTATCAAATTTCCCCCCACTAATTTGAAATATCATCTATATACCACATACTGTGTGCAAATGTATATTGATACACTTGCGTACTCTCAGTGTGCATCCATTGATGTGCTAGTCCTTCTACATTAGTACCACAGTCTTTGCATTACTATAGTTTTATTTTTATTTATTGACATTTTAATAATATTTTTATTCTTTGAAAATCCCATACATTCACATAATGTAGATTGATTGTGTCTGCCCACTACCACTTCCCTCCAGTTTCCCTCAGTGCCCCTACCCCATCTCCATCCTAGTTTCATATCCTTTTTTATTTAGTATTTGTTATTATTAATAACCCCTGACCCCAATTAATGCTGTACATGAGTCTGTGGCTACCACTGGAGCATGAACAACCTCAGCATCCACATCCACAAAGGAGGACAACCATCCCTCTTTCAGCATCCGTCAACTACAGATGGCTTCTTGGCATCCTTCCCCATCTATGCTGAAATTTTGACTGGCTTGATAGTGTGTGGGTAACCACAGCTGCTGTGAGCTGACATGTGCCACAGCATGGGCATCTCCAGAAGTCAGTAGTTTACAGCTCTCTTCTCCATCCACAATCTCGTATGTTCTTTCTGTCCACCATTTCCATAAAGTTCCTTGAGTTTGGGGTGGCAGAAAGTTGATACAGATCCAATGCTGAATGTTCCAAGTTATTTATTCTCAGCATTTTGACCAGTTATGAGACTCTGCATTAACCATTACCCACTGCAAAGAAGAAGCTCATCTTGACAAAGCTGAGAACAGTACAAATCCTTAGGTATAAACAAATATTTAGAGTATAGTTTGACAGTATGACCATTTAGCAAGGTTCACTTGCTAAGGCTTATGATCTTCCCAGTCATGGGCTTTGACCATACTTACACTACCAGACATAAATCCTTCCTGTGGAACAGGACTCATAGCCAATCAGAAAGTGGTTGGTTACCCCCAAAGCCTTCATGCCACTATCACACCAGTGGGCACATCTTGCTAACAGCTCCATGTTGGGGCCATGCAGGTCCATGCTGGATCCAGCACTGGGTAGGATCACTGGTATCTTTTCTTTTCTGGCAGCCTGCATACCACCACCTTCTAGAACTATATAAACTATCTTTCATGGGATGAGTTTCCTAGTCAGTTCAAGGTTGATGTCTCTGTGTCCTGTCCAAAGTCAGTGATGTCTTCAGTGATAGGGTCTTACCTAGTTATGGTGGGCAACCAAGAGCAAGACAATGCTCTGTGTTGGTTTGGGTGTCCCTGGGGCTTACCTTGACAACAAGGTGGGGAGATTGCCTGTGTCTGGCAGTGGGATTTTCTAATAACCCATGTCTTCTTAGAAGAACATCATTCACCCACGAAGGGTACTTCAGTTCAAACTCTCTTTTAAATAAACACATTTTTAATTAGCTTACGAACTAGTTAATTTCCACATAAGGCTTCTTCCTGCAGCCCTGGTTTTCACTAACCCACTCCCTGCCCTCTCCTCTCCCCAATCCCATCATCCCTACTTAAATTTTTACTCTCAATTATTTCCCTCTCTCCATTGGTGATTGCTGTTACTCTGTAATGGGTTTCACTCTTGTAGAAACCCCTTGTAGATCACCTCTCTTCCCCTCCCTTAATTCCTCCCCTGATCAGATTGGTTTTGCCTTCCGTATTCTTGTGTATTTTTATGCCTCTGTTACTCTAAATGTACTTTAAAGCCATCTTGTTGAAATTCATCAAACCCATTGGGATCTTAGCTGGGACTGCAGTAAATGTGTTGGTTAATTTGAGGTAGGAGAGGGGCGTTTCACAGTGTTGAGTCTTTTGGTTCAGGAGCATGGTACCTATTCTGGGGCATGAGCTTTAATGGGGCTTCTTTATGTCAACTCTGTCAGCTTTATTAGGTATATCTTTGAGTACTTTATAGTTTTTGTTGATTTGATATGTGGATCTTCCTTTTCACTATGTCATTGATTAAACATCTTGTCATGTGTGCAGTCTGTTTCATACATTTGCTTTGTAGCCGTACATTGTGATAGATCCTTTTTGGGGGGATTTTGTTTTGTTTTTACGTGTGCGGATATTTTGCCTGCATGTATGTATGTATGTATGTATGTATGTATGTATGCCGTATGGGTGCTGGGAATGGAACCCAAGTGGGACAAAATAGCTGACTCCAGAGAAGTTGTCCTCTGCCCTCCACACATGCCCCTTGGCACACACACATGCATGCATCATGTACACAGACACACAATAATGATAAACTTAAGTAAGGTGTGTGGAACTGTGGAACAACTAGAAAACAGGGGACCCATGACATGAGTTTGAGTGGCGGCTCTTTAAAAAAAATAGTAATGGGGACTGGAGAGATGGCTCAGTGGTTAAGAGCACCATTCGCTCTTCCAGAGGAACCAGGCTCAGTTCCCAACACTCACATGGTGGCTCACAACCATCTGTAACTCCAGTTCCAGGAATCTGACACCCTCTTCTGACCTCTACCGGCACTGTGAGCATGTGGTGCACAAAGGTGCATGCAGGTAAACACCCATACACATAACATTTATTTTACAAACTATATACCTAAGGTGCCGTCATGATTATTTTCCGGTGACTCATTCTGAATTCTTAGCTTCCAATCCAAGCCCCCTCTTCTAGCTCACGAGCAGGGTTTCACTGAGCTGGTTGGCAGGGGCTCTGGTGGCTAGCACTCAGTCCTAGCAACACGGCTCTCAACTTAAAAATCCTTTCAGAGCCTGCCCTTCTGACACTTGGAGTCCTTCCTCCATGGCAGAAGAAGAAAAGGAGAAAAGTAAAAACAAAGGAAGTTAGATTTTTCTTTGGATTTTCACAGGACTTTGATCATTTCCCCCATTGGCACTTGCAGTATTTTACTGCTGTTTCTCTGTGAGGCCATTCGCTCCCTGATGACAAACAGCCCAGCCTTAGACATTCCTTCCCTCAAGTCCACATAATGGACTAGGAGCTGGGGTGAGACGTGGAGCTTCAGAAATTAAGGTGGTGCTAGCTCCCCAGGGATAGGGGAAGGGCATGCAGGCTGTATGTGGGACACTTGGGGGTCTGTCTCCAGACTTCCTTGGACCTCGCTTGTGATGTGGAGGTCCTATTATACACTGGACTGTTGGAATCCTACATCGGCCACCTCCTCCATTAATCCTCACAGTATTCACTTCTGGTGGTGTTCTAGTTCCTTTCTGTTGCTGTTTTTCTGACCAAAAGCAGTTTATAGGAAGAAAGGGATTATTTCTGTTTACAGATTACAGTTTATTGTTGAGGAAAGTCAAGTAGGAACCCAAGCAATAACTTGAAGCAGAAACCATGAAGGAGCACTGCTTGCTGGCTTGCTCACAGGCAAGCCACAGACCCGTGCTTAGCTAGCTTTCTTATACAGACAAGGGCCACCTGCCCAGGGAATGGTGCCACCCACAGTGGGCTGCGTCCTCCCATGTCAATTATCAATCAAGACAGTCCTCCACAGACATGCCCACAGGCTAATCTGATCTGGGCATTCCTCTTACTGGGACCTGGGACTGGTCACTTAAAGTAGGCTGGTTGGCCAATATGCCCTAGGGGGTCCTTCTGTCTCCTCCTCCCCAGTGCTGAGAATTAGAAACACACACCTCCATGCCCAGCTTTTCACAGGACTGCTGGGCATCAAACATCAATGTTCATACTTATACTTACACAGGAACCGCTGACAACTCTCTACCCCAGCCCCAGAAACTGTGCCCTTGACAGCTGCTGTGACATACACCAGCCCTCTCCTCTTAGTCATCAGAGCCAGATGCTGAAATGGGCTTGGTGGCCCACCTAGTTACCTGTGACAGTTCATGACAACCCCAGGAGACAGTCAAACCACAAGCACCTGACCCCTGGCTGGATGTTCCTCATCTATCTGGCAGATGAGCAGAGTGATTGTGAAACTTTCTGGCTTTGTTTTTCTTAATACGGACTCAGTTCTTACCTCCTCTTCAACACAAACCTGTATGATTGCCGTACAAAACAAAATCTTTGCAAAATAAATATCCCATGCCAAAGAGACCAAGCCCTCCCGCTGTGGTTTGGAAAGATGCTGTCATTTGTTTTAGTGCTCCTGGACCTAATTTTTCATTACACGCTTCCACCTGGAGTCTGACAGTGCTCTTCCCTTTGATTGAGGAGAGTCCCTACATCTGTTTGCAGCGGCTCGCTTTTTTCTTCCACAGTCCCTCTGCCCTTGACAAGCTTTCGGCTATGCTGGAACAAAATGAAATCACCTTGGCGCTGTCTGTAGGCTCATTTTCTTTTCGTGTTTTCTGCTGTGGAGTTAGTACCTCTATCCTGGAAATGTTTGATCTTTGTCTTATAGGGAGGAGTTAAACTGTGGTTTGTTTTTGCTTTTAATTACATTGTCTGTCTGTCTCAGAAATATGCAAAATGTCGATACCTGCTTTTTGATACCAATGGGAGTCATTCTCCTTGAATTTAGAAAACAGCCCCCTGAGCCCATTGGAACAGAGTTTCTGGTTGGTTGGTTGGTTTTGGTTTTGGAAATAGGGTCTCACTATTTTATAGTGATATTTTATTTGTATTGAAATGTGATTTTATTTGTATGTTAATAAAGTTGCCTTGAGGTCAGAGCAAGCCAAAGCAGAAGCTGGGTGGTGGTGGTGCACACCTTTAATGCCAGCACTTGGGAGGCAGAGCTAGGTAGATCTCTGTGTGTTCAAGGACACAGCCAGTATGGCAGACACCACGCCTTTAAGACCTGGAGGTCTATACAGACAGGCAGTGACAAGGAGGTCATGTGGCTGGGTTTACAACCAATGAGAAAACAGAACAGAAAGTCTATTAAAAAAGACAGGACACACAGAAGTAGGTCTCTTATGGAGAGGAAAGACAGCAGAAGCAAGGAAGGGTAAGGCTCTCAGCTATTGCTCTGACCTCTTGGTTTTTAACTCTGCAACTGGCTCTGTGTTTCTTATTTAACAAGACGGTTACATCTACACTATTTAGCCTTGGCTTGCCTGGAATTCACCATGTAGACAAGGCTGGTCTTGAACTCACAGAAATCCACCTGCTTCTGCCTCCCAAGTGCTGGGATTAAATGCGTATGCCATTATACAACCAGCCCAGTCTTGGGTTTCTTATGGGAATGATTGACACCTTCATCCTGGTAAGAATGTTCTTTGCCCTCCCTGTGCCTCCAGACAGCATCTTTCAGGGCTGTCAGTCACACACGAGGATCCTCCTACCTGGCTATAGGATAGATCAGGACCCTATCTGTGAGTCAGTACTGGGTAGATAACGTTAATTCTAAAATCCATCCATAACCCACTTACAAGGATGCTTCAGCTTTCCCTCTTTGAGTCAAATTCTGCCCTTCGGTGCTGTTAGAACATTGAGAGCCTGCTTACGGATGTCTGTGTGAAGCCCGGGAGGCGGTTCTGATAGAAGAATAAGCAGTGTCCAGTGGACATGGTTGAATTCAGGAAGGAGAAACGACACCTGGGGAAAACAACTTGGAAGTCGTTTTACCTCCAGCTGCAGGCAGCTGGATACCTGTCCAAGATCACCGCTCTCAGTTGGCCCTCCCTTGCCTTCACTGAGAGTCAGAGCTTGGAAACAGGAGCTCTGCCCCAGATCCCACCCCTCCCCGTCCAGGTCCTGCCTTTCCACCAGCGACCAAGGCAGTTTGCCCTTCTTCCTTAAGCAGAGCGCTCATGACCTCTGCTCTCCTAGACCTCTAGGTCTCTGTGGTGGGCTCAGGTGATTATTTTCTTTGTTTTTAAGAAGATTTTATTCTGAGTTTTACTTGTGTGTATGTGAGGGTTGGGGGGAAGGTATGTTTGTGGGTGCAGTGCCCGGAGCAGCCAGAAGAGGGCATCAGATCCCCTAGAGCTAGAGTGACAGGTGGTTGTCAGCCACTCAACCTGGGTGCTGGGAACCAAACCTGGGTCCTCTGCCAGAAGAGTACGCTTTCTTCACCCCTGAGCATCCCTCCAGTCCCAACATTTTTCTAGCTGCAGTCTTCCTGGATTGGCTCTTGCCCCACTATTTTAGCATCTCATAACTTCTCCTAGCCCTACTCCATCAGCTTCCTTTATGACCTGAGGCACTGCTGTATTTGTTAGGCTTGGGAAACAGCACAATGTGTCACCTTGTCCAGACTTTATACTCCCTGTATTGTCTAGCATTCAGGTTATTTGAATCGCTTTCCTTTACATCAAACACTGCTCTTTATCTGATTTGGTTGGTACCTGTGTAAAACAACATTAATCTTAAAAAAAAAAAAGTAAGCACTTGCCAAGTACAGCATATTACAGAGAAGAAGGCAATACAGGGTTCCTGCCTTGCAATACATTTACAGTCTGGCCGGGACTCCTTTAATGATGTAGAAGACATTTCTTCATCCCTTGTCCTCAAGCAAGGCAAACCGAGGAGACACCCTAACTAGGCTTTTAGACAGTGTTGGCATCCTTACTTGTGTTTTGTTTTGCTGTTTTGTTTTTGGAGTTTTGCCATAGAGTAAATATCTGAATCTTTTCAGGCCAGTGGGTCTCTGCTGCAGCTACTCCCCTGCGAAGTGAGGATGCATCTATGGGCAGTGAGAGGATGGTTACAGCTATACCACCCTGAACTGCCCTGATTGTTGGAAGTTAAGCAGGGCTGAACCTGGTTAGTACTTGGATGGGAGACAAGATGAGAATGGGTGGGCATGGCTGTGCTCTGGAAAAACTCCACCCATGAAAAAAGCACTGCTCATTTTGTTTGCACGCTGTAGTTTACCAGCCCATCTCAGAGGATGCGTGGGCTTAGGGGAAGAGCATGTCTGCCTGAAGCCGCAGCTTGGACTGCAGCACAGACGAGGAGGCATGCCAATGGCCATTCTATAGACATGGTCCTTATGCCAAATGGGCATAACAACCACCTCTGAGACTACAGCTGTAGGGAACAGTCCGGCTGCCGACTACAGAAGACCTTCATCCCAAATTGCATCCTGTGGGTCCAGTCTTTACCCAGTGTCAGGGAGCCACTGGAGACGGTGACCAGAGCTGGGTGTAGCAGGATCATGCCCCACCTCTGAAGACAATGTTAGCCTTGACAGAAGAAAAGGGCAACAGGCAGTTACTACTGCAGAAAAACCAGGTCCATAACAAGAGTGTGAGGAAGAAGAAGCGTCTAGCAAACAAAGATGCTGATGATGCAGGTATGGGCTTAGCAAGTCCAAGTAACAAACTTACTCTTCAATAAGTACTGTTTGTGGGTTTGAATTTTTAATCAGTGCATGTAGTATCTACTAAGGAAGAAAGCAACACTGTAACACAAAGTAACTACTGCAGGGTAGTGACAGGCTGGGCTGCACTTGACATCTTGAGAAGCAAAAGAAGGAGGAGCGGTAGATCGCTTATTTTGGGATCTGGGTGGACAAGACACTAAGAGAGGTCTGAATTGTGTTTGGGAGAGGCTGAGCCCCTTCCTTGTCTCTGAAGCAGCACATTAGAGCCTAGCCCCATTGCTCTTTACTTGGTGGTGTGCTCTGGGCTGCCAAAGTTCATGGGCATTGAGACCTTCACTCTGGGAAAGGCATGATCCTAGCAGCAGGTTCTCAGCAGGCAGCATAGCCCCACCCTGTCCTATTACCCACGCTTTAAGTTGAATTCCTCTATGTTTAACCAGCCTGAGAGGAATCACACACTGGCTGTTTCTAGAATTGACCCAAGAATTCCAGACCAATGTTAACCCTGAAGACACCTTCTAATGAGTAGGATGGAGATTTGGTCATCAGAAAAGGGAGGATCTGGTCAACTGACTTACATGGGCTGCAGGGGTCAGAACTCCGGTCTTCATGCTTATGCAGCAATAACTCTACCCATAGGTCCACTCTCCCAGGCAGTGAAGGTTGGTGTTTGTGTTCGTCATGTCTGTGCCGCCATGTTTGTGTGTGTATGCATGTGTAGAGGCCCAAGGTCTACAGCGGGTGTTTTCGTTATTCTCTCTAGGCCTGATCCCGTTTGAGATAGCATCTCTCACTGAACCTGGAGCTCACCAATTCATCTACACGATGGCCAGCAGGCCACCGAAACCCTCCTGTCTTTGCCTCGCAGAGCTGAAATGACAGGTGCCAGCCACCGTGCCTCTCCCTCTAGTGGGTGCTCAGGACTGAACTCGGGTCCTCAGGTTTCCACAGCAAGCGCTTGACTGGCTGAGCCATCTCTTTAGCTCTTCTAGAACATTCTTAAAAATTACCTTAGGAGAGTTAGAGAGATGGATCAGCAGTTAAGAGCATTGGCTGCTCTTCCAGAGGACCTGAGTTCGATTCCTAGCCCCACATGGCAGCTCACAGCTGTCTGTGAGTCCAGTCCAGGAGACCAGATACCCTTTTCTGTCTTCTATGGGTGTTGCTCACGTGGGACACCATGATGCACACAAGCAGCACTCATACCCATAAAATAAAAATAAATACATGTTTTTAAAACAAGATTACTTTTAAAACTTCTTCTGTAGCTCTTAGTCTTATGTTTTCTTGATCATCTCCTGGCTGTTTGGTAACTCGGTTTTGAGACAGTCTTGCTGTGTAAGTTTGGGAGGTTGTGGAGCCTTAGGAGATGCAGCCTCGCTGGGGATGTAGGCTTTCAGGATTTAAGGCCCCACCCTACTTCCTGTCCTCTCTCTCTCTCTCTCTCTCTCTCTCTCTCTCTCTCTCTCTCTCTCTCTCTCTCTCTCTCTCTCTGTCCTGCAAGTAAATGAAACATGTCATCAGCCAGCTTCCTAACACCATGCCACGCCTTCTCCATGCCTTGCTTCTCTGCCTCACGCCTTCTCCATGATGGACTCTATCTCTCTGAGACCATAAACCAAAATATGCTCTTTCTTTTAGTCATGATGCTTTATCACAGCAACAGAAGTATAACTAGTAGAGATACACCTACATCATACACATCATACATATCACACATATACACATCATACACACATATCATACACATCATCATATATGTCATATACATAACACATATACACATGTAATACACATCACACACCCAAATCCCATATTATACACTTAACACATACATCATACACATCATATACACACACAGCACACACACATCATATACACATCACACACAACACATGCATTATACATATCACACACATACATTATACATGTCACACACATATATCTATACACATAATATACATATACATACACATCATACACATAACACACATCATATATATCACATACATCACACACTTCATATACATACACACGCACACAAACAAATCTTTGAAGACCAAGTCTTAAGTACCACTGTGTGTTTTTCTCTTGAGATTTTGGTCTTGGCTGGATACAATAGTACACCATGTGATCCCAGCTCTACATTCATGAGAGAATGAGAAAGGGGAAAATAATACCTTAATGTTGTAATAAAAACAGATATGAGCTCATGGACACTTGAAGTCCTGGGGGCCGTACTCTTTGAAGCACCATTCCAAATCAGTGGAAATGTGTCTGTGCCCTGGCCAGCGGGGTTTTAACGGGGGCGACCCACCTGTGGGAGCGAATGAAAGGACAGGGCGACACGAAAAGACGGACAGCAAGACAGTATTCTGATCAAGCCGCCAATCTTTATTTTCCTCCGCATGGCTTATATAGCATAAGAGGGGAAGGGGCAGGAAAGCGGAAGTGGAAGGGACATGGAAGGCGTGCAGTACGTGGGAGACGTGCAGGTCATGCAACTGCAGGAAGTCTGCTAAGGTGACTGGTCAGGGGCCATTTGTTCTGTTGCTAGGCTACCTGACCATGGAATGCTCTTTACATTCGGTTGCCATGGCACCTGACTGTGGAATGTTCTTATCTTTGGGAGCCTCCGGTTAGTAAACAGGTGTTACTGCCCTGGGGGAGGGCGGTGGGTTTATGACTTATTCTCTGGCTTAGCTAGTACTTTCCATGGTTCATGTTTGGTTCCTGAAATCTTGGTCCCTAACATGTCTGTTTTATGACTTTATTTTCAAATAAGGTCTGGTCTAATAAAGATTTGGAAGAGGACTGGAGAGACTGCTCAGTGGTTAGAGCACCTGGGTTTGACTCCCCACATCCACACTGGAACTCACAGCCATCTGTAATTCCAGTTCCAGGGGATCCAACACCCTCTTCTGGACTCCACAGGCACAATATACACATGGTGCACATACATTCATTCAGGAAAAAAACTCAAATACATTTTAAAAAAGAATATGAACTGCTCTTTAAAAGGCTAAGCTTGAAGGGATGGCTCAGTGTGTAGTGCTCACCACATAAGCATGAGGCCCTCAGTACAGAGGCACAGCCACCACCAGGCAAACTTTAAAAAACACTATTGTGGAGAAGCAGAGAGAGGAGGACCCCAGAAGCTGGCTAGACAGTGGACTGTGGCTTCAACAAGAGACTCCACATTGAAAATAGAGTGAGGCACCTGACATCAACTTCTGGCCTACATGTGTACACGTGCTCAAAGGCACACACGTGCACATGCACACAGACACACAGAATAGATAAATAAATATATATTGTGGACCTGGCTGAGCTCACAAATTAAGCTTAAAAACTAGCATCTCAGAAATTCATCTGTAATGCCCAGGCATCTGCAAAGCACAGTGGCGATTATACCTGCATGCACTGTACACACATTCTTTCATCCACTCTATTATTCTTGCCTTCCACAGACATTTACTGAGTCCAATATGAGCCTTGTCCATTTTAGGCTACGGTTAAGACTTCTGTTTCAGTTGTGTCCACTTTGTTCACACATGTTCATACGTGGTCTTCATTATAACCGCGTCTACATTCACTTTTATTTAAGCAGCTCCTCTGAGTACACATTTGATTCCCCCACAGTTCCCAATTGGATGTTCTGTTTACAGTAAAGATTTAGCACATGATTCTGATTTAGTGGCTGGTAGAGACCTTTATAATTCAGTCTTCTGTCTGAAACCATATCCAGAATGCTACGCTTAACTCCCTGCTGGTTCTCACGGGTTGCAAAGACCCTTTTCCCTTGCTGCCTTTAAGCACTTGTGTAGAATTAGTCACCACAGGGACCCAGACTTCACCCTAAGGACGAGTGCATTTGCCTGCTTGAATGAAGTCATCCTGAGGTAATGTTCTGAATGGCATCCTAACTTTTAAAGAGACTCCACATTACATTTGATTCATAAAACTGAAAAGTAAAATGTTAATGTGTAAAACTGTCATCCCAGGCAATAAAACCTTTTCCCCAAGCCCTTATACTCAGTCCCAGCCCAGATGACAAGCTTATTAGCAGAAATAATGAAGCAGGAAGAAAAGGGAAATTAAAACCTTCATAATTAAAAATAACACTCTTCTGTTAAATTACCTGTTCAATGTTTTTTTTTTTCCTTTTGTGAGCTGCCTATAATTTTTTAAAGGCTACTTTGGAGAATGAAATGTTAACATCTTGGAGTCATTACCCCTGCCAGCTTTTCTTTGTTCTTCCTATTTTATTTCATGTTCTATCATTCATGCTGAAATTTCATTCCCAGTTGTGACAGTTGTTACAGAATCGTGTGTTGGTCCCCACCTTCCCGCCCCTCGACATCTTTTGTCCATCTTCACCTGGCAGACAAGCGTTGGGCACACTGTGAGACTCCTTCCATAGTAGCCCACTGAACTCTTCTGTTTGCTTCCCCTTGAGTGAGTGTCAGACAAATTTTCTGTCTAGATTTCAGATCTGCTGGCCGTCCTGGTACAGAGGCTACTAGCAAGCTCCTTAAGCAGCTGGGTAGCTCTGAGCCTCCAGAGGTACCATCACTGGGGAGACAGAGGCCTGGTGACAAGGTTTGAACTCTGTAGTTGCTACTTAGTGCCTGTGGCTCTTAGGCATCATTCTTTGAAAACTACAAAGCTCCTCCCTTGGTGTATGCAGTGGGGTTATGGACTGGTCTAGGGTCTGTGAGACAGCGCTGTGTCTGTATGCAGCTGATTCTCTGCACAGTTGCTTTTACTGATGATGAGGTTTGTGTGCCTCTGCTCACTTTCTTGGGGAAGAGTCTGGGTTCTAGAGAGTGGAGGATTTGCAGTCTCTTCCCATCCTAACATGAGACAGACTAGATCTGAGGATTCTTAGAGACATAATTGCTAGAAGGCATAGGTGAACTCCTGGTGTCTAGACACAGTGAATGCCTGAAGCTTTGGCATACTCCATTCACAGGTCAATCAAAATAGACAGAAGTCAAGATTCCCAGAGGTTAGCCCTCTAATCACACATCAGCAGTGTAGTAGGATGGGGTGGGGCGAATTTCCAGCTGGGATGTCTACTAAGAGTAACAAGTAGTCACATGCATTCTTGAGGCCAGCACCTCCCCTGGGCTGCCCTCCCAGAGGATTCCTTTAAACATTACACAATACCAGGGCATTAATGTGTACAAATGAATGTTCCAGATATCCAGGCACAAACTGATAAAGGAACCACACTGGATGTGCACATAGAAATAATCATGAGGCTAATTTCAAAGTGCCCATTATTCTCAGTTGAATTGCTACTTTGCATCTGTAAACTGCAGAAATGACACATCCCAAGCCATTCTTTAAAATACTTCATCCCACTTCACACTTCTGTTGTTGGATGCCAAGGTGATTTAACTAGAGGAAGGCTGTATTTTATGGCAGGGCACAGTTTCTTGTAGACATTTTTAAACCTCTAGGTTTTAAGATGCTGCTCTGCAGGGCACAGGGAGCCAAAGGTCAAGACTTGGCCATGATGAACTCAGTTCAACCACCAAAATCTAATGCTCCAACTGGTCAACCTTCTACCTTGTCTCTGTGCCAGAGGTGATGGGAGGTAACTGGGAGATGCCTGAGTCTAAGATTAGCTCTGATATCTGAAGACATTCTCAGAGAAGCAGCGGGAGCAAGAAGAGAGGATGCTTGCTAGTTATACTGCTGTCTGTATTCCTGGCAGTAAGAAACCCTGCTGCGTGCCCTGTTCTCAGGTTCTAGTAAAAGCAGTTGGATATTCAATGCCTAAAATTACCTTCCACACAGTTAAACTCTGCTTATAAGGCATCTTCCTGGAGTTGTCATCCCATAAAATGTGGCATTGCAGAAAGAATAATCACTTAAAGGGAGTCTGGGCCATTTCTAAAACAACAATGCTCATGAGGTCATGGTTTCTTCTCAAAAGAGAAGTGGACATCTCAGGTTTCCTGCCATAGTTCTCTGTGTTTAGTAGTAAATTTGTTTGGAGATTGGGTAAACTCTGATGCTAACTCACTATTGATTTCAAGATGTGAGAAGGAGAGAGGGAAAGCTGGGGTATGTAAGAAAAAAATTAGGCAGGCAGATCTTTGTGAGTTTGAGGCCAGCCTGGTCCAAAAAGCGAGATCCAGGAAAGGCGCAAAGCTATACAGAGAAACCCTGTCTTGAAAAACCAAAAAAAAGAAAAGGAAAAAAATTAGAAACACTCCCTCCTGGATAGCACTGCTGGGTGCTACCCATGTGGGGAACTCCCTCAGCAGGAAACACATCTGGGGAGTACCAGGAGGGCCACTTCTCAGGAGATGCTTCCTTAGGTCCACTGGCAGCAAAGATCTGAAGAAGAAGGCTGGAGAGATGGCTCAGTGGTGGCCAATGTTTATTGTGCAATCATGAGGACCAGGGTTCAGATCCCAGCACCCACACAACATAGGCATCCCTCAAATGCCTATGACTCCAGTGCTGATGAATATGGTACCCTCTTCTGGCCTCCATGTATGCACAGGTGCTCATACCCACATACACACGTGAACACACACACTGTTTTTAAAAAGATAAGTCTTTAAAAAAAAATTCTGAGCAGCTGGAGGGATGGCTCAGTGGCTAAGAGTACTGACTATTCTGTTAAGGACTAGGGTTTTTGTCCCAGAACCCTCAAGGTAGATCACAACTATCTTTTGCTCCAGTTCCAGGAAATCGGATGCCCCCTTCTGACCTCTCAGGGTACTGCACATACATACATGCAGGGAAAAGATACACATAAAATTAAAACACATTTTAAAGAAATCCTGAACTGTAGGAAGAGATAATGGGAGAAGCCAGTGTCTAAGCGGGTCTCTGAGTAGAGGTGAGCATGAAGATCCCCCTTTCAGATGAGGCTCAACCCTGGGGTGGGGACCACTTGAGAGGGGCTCATGGTGAGATGCTCCGTTGGGAAAAGCCACCAACAGTTGAATGTGTGTCTCTGTGACTTTGTCCTTATAATGTCATGGTCAATCTCCTCATTCTGGATATTTAGATTTTTACACTTTGAGCACTTTTGTTTGGGATATAAATGTAGATTTGGATCTGTTTAACTTTTCATCGGTTGTCTCCAAGACCTGCTGTCTGCGCCGACTTTTAATAAAGATCTGGCATGTTTTTCCTTATGACTTTGGGTCATGATATTTTCTCTTAGCAATGATTCATTAAGCTTTCCAAGAATTAAACATTTTGCTTCAATTTGTTCATTGAGTTTCCTGGCAACTTCTTTTTCCCCTTCTCTGTATAGTTTAATTGAATTTTTTATTGAGATCATCATGGATTCACATGCAGTTATAAGAAATAATACTGTAAGTGATTATTTCAGCTTCTAGTGGAGTGAAAAACCTATACTCCCAAATAAAAGAACCATTAAAAGGAAAAATGGCTGGTGATGATTATATCCCAAGTGCAAATATCAAGCACACTGTGTAGCTGTGTATAACTATGTCAGGAGCCTGAATGAGTTCTGTGGCCATCCACAGCCTCATCATAGCACTGGACACCATTGCTGTAGACACCATGGGACCACAGCCAAGCACATGGACTGTGTGCTAGAAACCACTTTCTTGCATTTCTTTAAGCATTTGTTTGCACTTACAGTTTATTCCCACCCGTCTTAAATTGGGCCTTTTACACTTCTCCCAACCAACAGCAGGTCTCCCTAACACCATTTTGTTCCTCTATAACACTTGTGTTGAAGAACTTGGGGCATGTGATGGCAGTGCTTCCCACGGTAGTCCATCTTGCTGGCCGCACAGTGCTCTCCTGCGTGTTTTCTGAAATCTATGCTCTGTGAATGGACAATGAGATCAGAGGTTCTTTCAGAGTCAGACTTGATCCCTTGGGTGAGGCCCGACTCCTGGAGTTGGCCGAGCTCAGTGAAGTTCTTGGCAAACTCTAGCTCCTCCTTCCTCAACCTCAAATTCCACCCTCAGTTCCAAGAGAGACGCCTGCCTGACCCCAAAATGCCCCTTATCCCAAAAGAAGGCAAACAGCCGCAGCATGAGGACCAGCATCCTCTGCCCTGACCACCACACAGGGGGAAGGAAGGATTGGCCTAGATACTGCCATCCCTACTGCTGCTCTGGGCCAGGGCAAGGGTTGGGAGGAAGGAGAGGTGGTACGGACAGCAGAGTCAGGTAAGAAGGTGCCCTGTCTCCCCCATGCTCAGTGTCACAAGCTCCTGCATCTGTCCAGGCAGATATTACTTTCCTCTTCTTGCACAAGGGAGCATGATCAGGAGCCAGATGCAAGCAAGTTCACCTTCAGCCTGAAAATTAAATTGTGTAGCAGATCAGAGCACTTGGCTAGTAAGGGCTCACAAGTCCACTTGACTTTCAAGGCAGTCTCTGAAATGCACAACCCTGGGAGAGAAGACTGGGGAAGGAAGAGAGGCTTCCCATCATGACTGGGGCGCAGTGGGGAGAACACAAGAGGACAAATCACACAGACACTGTTAAGGTCACATGATACAGGTCATTAAATGGGACTGGGAAACTTGTTGGAAGATGTACCAGAGAAAATACCCTAGAAAAAATTACAATAGAGAGCTGAAAAAAGAAAGAAAGAAAGAAGTCAGGAAGTGACAGCTGAGACAGGGGAGCTGTCCCATAAACACGAAGTGGCAGTGTGGAAGGGGGGATGGGGCAACAGTGTGGACACTGAGAGGCATGTGTGGAATCCCAAAACAGGGATGAGCGGGTGGGAGGTAGAACACATTCGTGCTAATAAAACATGGATTCTCCTCTGGACAGTGAGGGATGCCTGCCCAAGGAAGTGGTTATGTGAACACATGCTCCTGGGCATGACTGTTTCCCCCACCAAGCCTCTGCCAGGGTCCCGGGGACCGCAGATGCAGGAGGACCGTGGAGGGATATCTGAGGAATCCTGCTATAAATGGGAACACATTTGGGATCCAGATGGAAGGTGAGAGGGAAAAGGTATGTTTAGAAAAACCATAAAAGAATGTCATCAAATTCAGTTCCTTAGAACCCAGAATACGTCGTGTAAAATGAGAAAAGGAGAGAGAGACATCTGGTAACTCTGGCTTGGGATTTTTACTAAATTATGTTGTTTACAAAAGCCACACTAAGTAGGTGCTTATGGGGAAATATTGTTGGTTATATATAGCATGTCATATCTTTACAGTTACAGAATATAAATCCATTTTGTAGCCCAAGATGCAGGATCTCATATTTGAAGTTTTTAAAGTCTAGTATTTTCTTAGATGAGTTTGTAAATGAAATAGACATGTGATGGTTAAATTTTTAACATTTTCAAAATCTGTGTGTGTCACAGTGGCTGTATACAGGAGTACGGCTTGAGGAAATCAGTGTTCTACCTTCACCATACGGGTCTTAAGAGATCAGACACAGGTCACTGCCTTGGCAACAGGCATCTTTACCACTAATCCATCTTGTCAGTCCATGAGTGTTCATTTTTATTGGTTTTTTTTTTAACTTAATGATAGTGAGATTTACATAGAATGTTGCACTTGAAGAAACACAGAAGGCAGTTCTGCCCCTGAGAAGGGTTTCCAGGGTCTATAGCCTGGTCATTTCCTCCACACACTGCAGAATTCCCTCAGGATTCCTCTAGGACTATGGGGTGCCATGGCACGCTCTGAAAACCATTTGGTGCTTGCTACTTCCTGATGCCTATTTTGGTACATATTGGAGCCACATTGAAAGCTGTCACTTCCTGTCCTCAGAGTCAGAGTATAGAAGGGAGACAGAGGTTGGGTGTGGTGGTGCACGCCTCTAATCCTAGCACTTGAGAGGCAGAGGCAGGAGGATCTCTGTGAGTTCAAGTCCAACCTGGTCTACATAGTGAGTTCTGGGATAGTTGGGGCTGCATAGTAGAGAGAGCAGGCGGGGTGTGGGGGGCAGAAAGTTGAACAAATGTCTGGAATGCAGTGGGCTGGGTAGCAAAGTGAAATAAGAGAAACCAGTGAATTCTACCTGAAGGACTTGAAGGGCATGAAACCTCTAGGGTTGACCAAAGTTCTCCAAGAGTTGGCCTCTGGACTGGATTGTGAAGGGCCAACAAAGTTCCAAGATAGGATAGAGAAAGGGTCGGGAAAACCGTCCATGCAAACCCTGCCCCATGTAGATGACTGTAGACTGTTCTGTCAGCATTGGAGTCACTGTCCAACTTCTGGACTGAGGATAACGTGAAGGTGATAAAGCCGAGTGAAGGGGATTAACAAACCCAGGCACAGGTTCTCAAATCCCCTGGGTTACCCCTAGGTGTATAGGTTTGGATCTGAAATGTCCTGAGCACACTTTTGCTTTGAACACTAGGTCCCCAGCTTGTGGTTCTAGCCTAGGGAACCTTTAGAAGGTAAGACTCGTGGAAGTAGGCCACTGGAGGCCGACTTTGGGAAATAGTACCTTCCCTGGCTGTCTTCTCCACTTCCTGGCTGACATGTGAGCAGGCACCACAAGCCCCAGCCCCTGTGGACCAAGCTGCCCCCACTCGGGTGGGCTGAGATTTCATTGAAGCCATGAACCAAACTCAACCTTTCTTCCCTTGAGTCGCTTCTGCCAGGTACTGTGGCCACAGCTGCAGAAGTAACTAGAACGGCAGAGTATGTCTTGGTCAGCTTTCCAGGAGCCAAGATGAGCTTGGAACTCTAAACACTCGCAAAGCTACTCAAGCCCAGGCTTCGGAGATGTTTTCTTTGGGAGCAGAAAAAGTGGCTATTTAGGAATATTTCATAGCTAAGAATGTGAATTTCTCATGTTATGTCCTCTGATGTGTTCTCTCCAGACTCTAAAGTAAGGTTTCTGAAAATATTTTATTTCAGTATTTAATAATGTTATTGGCCTCTAGTGTCTATTTTCTTCTCTCTTCTTAAAAATGATATCCTCAAATGTCCATATGCAAAGCCTAATGAAATTGGATCTTTATCTTACACCATACAAAGTAATAACTCAAAGAGTATTAAAACCTGAACTGCGAGGCATGAGACCCCGGAACTCCTAGAAGCCAACAGAGGAGGAAAGCTGTGGATGTTAGGGTGACTGGAGCTCGCTTGGCAACAAGCATGTTGGCCAAAAGGACAGGCAATGTAAGTGAAGAGAGACTGTAGGGTTACATCAAACTGCAGTGTCTGCAAAGCAACAGATCCTTCCAAGAATGCATAGTCAACCTACGGAATAGAGAAAATATTTACAGCTCTGAAAACTAATGCAAGCTAAGTATCCAAATGTGTAAGGAACTCATACAACACAACGGCATCAAAAATCCAATTAAAAAAATTACCAAAGGACCTAACAGATATGTCTCCTGATGAGAAAGATACGTTCAAAGTTACTCAGTAGCATCAACATCCTTAGGGAAGTGCAATTCAAAAGTACAATGAGTTATTTCCTCACACCTGTTAGAATGCTCATTATCAAAAAATTTAAAAATAAGTGTGAATAGTATCTAAGACCTCTGAGTACTCAATACAGGAATGTAAATTGTTGGAGCCATTATGGAACACAGTATGAGAGTTCTTTAAGAAGTAAGAACAGAAGTACTAGATGACCCAGAAGTTCTACTTCTATACATATATATTAAATTGTAGAGGAATTTAAATCAAGATATCAAGGAGATATCTATATTCCTATATTTGCTGGGACATTATTTGTAATAGCCATAATGTAGAAGGCACTTAAGTGTGCATTGATGGGTGAATAGGTAAAAAAATTGTGGTATGTCCTGTGGCAACTTAAATTAGCCTAAAATGTGTGATGTGCTAAGTGAAAGGAGCCAGGCCTAGAACAGCAGATATTACTGGGTACCACTTAGATGAGGTGTCTAAAATAGTTAAATAACCAGACAGCAGAGTGATGGTTACCAGGGCCTGGCAGGGAGAATGAACAGAAAATATCAAAGGGGTCAAAGACTGAGTTATTAAAGTAGATCAGATTAAGGCTTATAGTTAACAATATCGTTTTATATGCTTGTAATTGGCTGAGGTTCAATCTTATGTTAAAGTCTGGAAGACCAAGTGTTCAAGAATGGCCAGAAGTTTTCTAATAAAGATAGACACAACATGTCATCTAAGACATCCGAATATTATAGTTTTAGATTTATTTATTTTAGGAATATGAGTGTTTCTTGCATGTATGTATGTGCACTGCATGTGTGCTTGGTACCCAAGACAGTCAGGAGAGGGAACTGGAGTCACAGATGGTTGTGAGCCACCATGTAGGTGCTGGGAATGGACCAGGGTCCTCTGAAAAAGTAGCCAATGCTCTTAACTGCTGAACCATTTCTCCAGCCCCAGTAAAAATATTCATTAATTGGAGGCTTCTCTATGTCAGAAGACTCTATTAAAGAAAAATGGCTGACTGGAAGTATTTAAGAATACAGAGAAAGCAAAAGGCTAACTAATGGTTAACATCTCTAATATTTAAAACTAGTTCCTGCAATACCTCAAGGGAAAAAAGAAAAGAACTCAATGTAAATGAGGCAAATGATAGGAACGACTCACCCCAGCAGGAAACCCCAATTGTGTAAATACATGAAGAAGTATTTAGTCCCACTAATGACCAGGACAGGCAGTTGATTATAATTCACTACAAATTTTGCCTGGCACATTGCAAACATTTTAAATGTAAAATACAGTATAGGAAAAAAAAAGTGGGGTAAAGTTAACACTCCTCATGAAGCATGTCAGGAGTATACTCCACCTGAGCATGCAAACTGACTGGAAGAGGAGCCAGTTGAGGGCTGAGGAAATAACTCAGTCAGCAAAGTGCTTGTTACAGAGCATGAGGGCCTGAATTTAATCCTCAACACCCTCATAAAAGCCAGGTATGGTGGTGCACAGCACTCAGGAGGCAGACACAGGGCCTCACTCACTCAGCAGCCTGCCCAACCAAATCAGCGAGCCCCAGACTCCAGTGAGAGACTGTCTCAGAAAAGAAGATGGAGGGGGAGTTAACTCAGCAGTTAAGAATGCTTATTGATCTTGCAGAGGTCCTGGGTTCTGTCCCCAGAACCCACATGGCGCTTCCCAACAACCTGTGACTCCAGTTCCAAAGGATCTCAAATACACTCTGCTAACCTCCAGCTCCTGCATGAACATGGCACACATACATATACTTAGGCATAAACACATAATAAAATAAAATGACAATTTTAGAAAAATAAAAGGTAGTTGGGTCCTCAGGAATGATATCAAACATTGTTAACCTCTAGTCTCCACACACACACTCAAAAAAAAAAAAAAAAAGGAAAAAAATCATGAGCACACAAGGATGTTCATTGCAACCAGTGTTACAAACTGAAAAAAAAAAAAACTAATCAGCAATAAGAAAATGGCTAGCTAGCTATTTGTACTAACTATGCTATAATGAAGTATTCCTTAGCCCTGACAATAATGGAGTCTCTCTGTATCCAGCGAAGAACTTTAAAGTGATGTTAGGATGAAGGAAATTGTAGAGTCCCGTTCATGTATTTTAAAAATGTACTGCTGAGGGGCTAGGCAGATGACTCAGTGGATAAGAGCACTGGCTGATCTTATAGAGGACCCAGGTGCAGCTCCCAGCATCCTTGTGGCCGCCTCCAACTGTATGTTAACTCCAGCTCCAGATCAGATGCCCTCTTCTGGCCACTGTAGGTACTGCATACATGTGGTACACAGACGTATAAGCAGGCAAAACACCCATACACATAAAACAGAAATAAGTAATTTTTAAATGCAGTTATGTATCATTGTATTTAAATGCATAAAAAGTCTGAGGAGGGTCTTCAGTGGCTGGGAGTGACTATGTTAGTGACATGAAGTGACGTTCAGGCTGAGGAAATGGAGAAGTGAAAACTTCCATCTGTATTAGGACACTTAATTTTTTTTTAAGTGATCCTGATTTATTTCTGCTATTTTAAAAACTTGAAATTGTTCTGATGAAAAACACATGGAGCATGAAAGTGCCAGGGGTGAGGTGGCTGTACAGTCTATAAATCAAATCTGGAAGGCGTCTAGGACAGACACGCCCTGCCCAGCCTCTTTCCCATCTGAGGATACTGAACCAAGCTGTCTCCTGACAGCTCTGTGACTCCCCTGCAGGCACCAGGTACCAGTGGTCTCCTGGTTGCCCAGCAGCAGTCTCCCACCACAGCCCCACAAACACCACTGCGCTCCGGCTGGGGCCTCCAACAAACGGCACCCAGGAGGGAAGGGAGGAAGTTGCCACCGGCTCCTTAGAAGTTGCCGTCTTATTTAAACTCTTAATTGATTGATTTCATCATTTCCAATGTATTATTTTAATTAAATTGGATCTTTGTAAAAACTGTTTCACTTAAAGGGACCTTGGGGATCTTTCTTAGTTCAATCCTAACATGTTACACATGAGGAGTGAGAGGCCCAGGGAAAGACAGTTAATAACTAGTATTCGATTTAGGACGGTGAACAGGGCTCAGACTCATTACGTTTCTTGGGTTTTATCAGAGCCAACTCCTGTTCCTGCTATACAGAATGCTATTTCCAGGCCTCTGCCCGTCCAGCTCCAGCAGGGTGAATACGGTCATTTGCAGTCATGGGAACCAGTTACCAGCCAGACCTTCAGTTACTTTTCTAAACCAAGTTCTGACCTCAGGGCTTCCACACAGATGTCCCCCCTTTCTTGCTTACACTTGTCTACACTTCCAAAGGCAGCTCTCTCTCCACACTCAGGCAAGTCCCTATTCTCTAGTGTAAATCCGATGCCTTCTCCCATCATCCTCCCCTTCAGCTTCCTGTTTCCAAAAACCCAGAATCCACCAGTTGACGGAGAGAGCGTTGTTCATTTGCTTGTTTTGAGATGGGGTTTGCTCATGTAGTCTTGGCTGGCCTAGAACTGGTGTGTAGACCAGGCTGGCCTCTGCCTCCTGAGTACTGGAATTCAAGGTGTGTGCCACCACACCTGGCAACACCCTTTTCTAGTAGTTATCACCTCCTTGGAAAACACTGGGACCAGATGAAAAGGACACCTAAGTTTATATTCAATTGGACAGTTGTAGGTTAAGTGTTTATTTCATTAGACAAGCATTTCATTTCTCCAGAACACTAGGAACCAGACCCTTGGCTCTGGACAGGCAAAGACCAGTTACACAGAGCCTCTAGCTACAATACCTTTGAAAATGACTGAGGAGCACGGCACTGTGGAAACAGCAGTGATATTGGAGGCAAACCCAAGTGTGACTCGGACACAGATGAGGGGTGACGAGGACAGCGGAGCCATTTTCATGGACTCTGATTGAAGTGCTGGGCCTGGGAAGGGTATGAAAAGTGACTCTGGGTTTCTGATCAAGAAGAAAGGGTTGCTATGAAGAGCAGTGAGGGAGGGGAGGTGGAGTCAGTAGAGTGTGGGTGGAGCCTTGAAGGATGAGTGGAATTTAAAAGAGGAAAAGCAGAAGCCAGGGGATGGAAGTAGTTGCCACCAAAGAAGTTGTGGCTTGGAAGTCAGGGAGCCAAAGAAATGGGAACCCTGTGGCCACCATAGCCAGGCACCCCTAAAACAGTCTTCCAGTATGTGTTACCATCTCATTTCTAGAAGGCACCCCCTGCATGAGGGAAGGGAAGCCAATACCAACAGCTCCCTAGTCAGCAAAACCATAACCCCAAAGACAAGCAGGCCCACATTCTCCAGAAGCACTGGATTGACCCCAGTAAGCACTGCTCATGGTGGGAGAAGAGAGTCTCCACCATTCCAGGCAGCTTAGACAGGTGTTATCCTTACCATTCATGAGCAGTCCATTGTCCCTTGACATCTCTAGATGCTACATCCCTGTCCATCCAGCAGGCCCACTGCTGTGGATATCACTCTGTATAAATAAAATGCTGTTTGGCCAGTAGCCAGGCAGGAAGTATAGGCAGGACAAGAGAGAAGAGAATTCTGGGAGGTGGAAGGCTGGGGCAGAGAGACACTGCCAGCCACCGCTATGACAAGAAAGATGTAAGGTACCCGTAAGCTACGAGCCAAGTGGCAAAGTATAGATTAATAAAAATGGGTTAATTTAAGATAGAAGTAGATAACAAGAAGCCTGCCATGGCCATACAGTTTATAAGTAATATAAGCGTCTGCTGAGTGATTATTTTATATGTGGGGGGGGGGGGGGGGGGGCCTTGGTGGCACCTGGAGAGAAACTCTCCAACTACAGCCGGCCCTTTGGCCTAGCTTCAGAATGACTGATCTATCTGACCCTACGTCGGGGTGCTGGCCAGAGGGTCGCTAGAAACTTGTAAGCTTTTCATCCAGTGGAAGGGCTTTCTAGATACTCACCCATTCAGTAGCTGACATGAGTGCCTACTGTATACACAGAGGATCAAAGCAGGAAGACGAGGAGCTGGATGCGAGCACACTGCTCCAAGACTTTGTGGTCTGTCTACCTGATAAGAAGAGACTTGTCTAAGGAGTCTGCTCTAGCACATAAACGTTACAGGAGTCCAGAGGGAAGGCATGCTTCTAGTTGGATGGGGCAGAGAAGACTGAAGGGAGGGGCTACTGCTGTGAATACTGAGGATCAGTAAGTTGGGAATGAGCTCCCAGGATGAGGGCTAGCATCCAGAGACTCAAGAAATTCCTATTTAAACCAGTGGTTCTCAACCTTCCTGATGCTGTGACCCTTTATACAGTTCCTCTCATGTTGTGGTGACCCCTACCAAAAAGTATTTCATTGCTACTTCATAACTGTAATTTTGCTACTGTTATGAATTGTAATGTAAATATCTGATATGCAGGATATCTGACGTGCTACCCCCAAAGGGATTAAGACCCATAGGTTGAGAATCACTGCTCTAAACCTTGTTATAAGGAAATGGTGGCAGGAGAGTGACCATGGTCTGTCCCAGATAAGCCAGTGAAGACCAGTTCTAGCTGAGCTGTTATCTAAGTACAGTCCTTCTCACTGGGTAAGCCTCCAGAGAGACCAGAGCATGGGTCACCATGTGGGCTCAGCCTCGGCATGCAGCAATTCTGGACCACGTTTGGCAGAATAAGGAAGACAGGGGTGGGGGAGTTACCAGGTTACCATCAGTTCCCAAATCGATGATTATGGAGACACTGGGTCAGTGACCAGAAGAAAATGAGTATGGGAGAGAAAAAGAAGTGTTCAGTTTGGGGCACATATGAACTGGGCAGAGGAATGTTCTAGCAGGTGATGGAAAACACAGTGCCACCACTCAAGAAGGAGCTTAGCATCAAAACTGATGCTCCAGATTTGGGAGTTACCTCTCCAGGGTGGATAATAGAGATGGCCCAAGTGTCAGCACAGGAAGGGAAATAGACCAGAACTTGTCACTGTGTGTGGTGTGCAGGGAGCAGACCGCCTTCCCAAAATTCCATAGCAGCTCCAGGGGAGAGGAGACCAAGGCTTAGGTCAAAGGGAACCAAGGTCAGAGGGTTAAGAGAGATCAGAGAAGGGCAGTTTAAGTCATAACACCAGTGGTTAGCGTTACGGCAGCCATGGTGCCCAGTGAAAGGGGCAGAGGGATCCAGCCAGAGAGCATTACTGTTGACTCTGCAGGTGCAAGGCCCCCGAAGGAAATGTCATCTAAGAAGCATGACAATTAGGACAAGGAAAGAGATTAAAGAGTGCCAGGTCCAAGGCCAAGTATGAGCTTCCCTTTCCTTTTAATAGGCTCCTGGGGGATGAAGGGCTGAGAGAAGGTCAGAGATGGGGGAGAAAGGAATGCTCCATAGAAGGCAACCCTGAAGGAGGCCTGAGGGATCAAACTTGAGGTCAGGACTGTTGACAGTTGGAATTTAAGTCCTGAGCTAGGTAGGAGGGCCAGCTGTGGGAAATCCTACAGAGGGATCCACCCTGAGGACCCAAGAATCAGGTCCTGCAGAAGACTGACAGGGGAAGGCTCAAACCTATGAAGAAACCCAGAGTTGAAGGTCAAGCAGGCAGCAGGGTGGTAGCAGCTAACCACTGTGCTTTCATGGAGAGCCCAGACCAGCCGGCGAGCCTGGATCTCAGGCTAAAGGCAGGTGGCCTACAGGGGCAAGGTTTGTTCTTAAGGACAGAATCAAATAACCAAGCCAAAGTCTAGTAAGCCACACATCAAATGCATGATTTCCCTGCTGATGCTGGTCTCCAACTCCCAAACATTTTAATTAAACCAACATGTAAATGTTGCAGATATCAGAAGAGCAAGGGTGTTGTTAATTGAGGAACCAGGACAGCCAGCCCCTTTGTCCTCACAGATCATTTCCTCTTTAGTTCAGAGACAGGCATTCCTCCATCTCTCCGAGATAAGAGCCCTGGATTTCAAATCAGTTTTGTTCTGGATCTTGTCACAGGCATTCCTCCTTATCTCTTGGGCCCTTTGGAAACAAGCAGTTATCGGGTCAACATTTCGCTTACTGGCCTTGGTTGAATAGGTAATTTCCACCCTGACTCGTGGCTTCTAAGAATTCAAGCCAAAATTCCAAGCCAGCTTTTAGCAATAAATACCGCGATTAGTGTCTAAGTGAGCAAGCTAACATTGTGCTTGGAGAAAACACCCTTTGCCCAAACAAATGTCCTTCAAATAAGAACATTTTCATGGTGTCCCTTCCTACCACGATGATTCCGGGTGCTTAGGAAGAACCAGTGCATTGTATAAGAAACTTCTTAGAGCCTTTAAAATCCAGTGTTCTCTGGGATTTTCTTTCTGCTGTAGGAGCTGCCATCTTGCAGGAGTATATGGCTTCTCACTGAAGCTTTATGGTGGCCCTCCTAAGCCTTTTCCAGTCACTGTTTATAAATGTATTTACTGGTGTGTACCTGTGTGGATATGTGTCAGTGTTTGTGTGTATGTGTGTGTGTGTATATATCTGTCTCTATGTTTGTGTGTGTATCTGTGTGTGTCTCTGTCTCTCTGTGTCTGTATGTCTCTCTCTGTGTGTATAGATATCTGTGTGTGTAGCTATCTGTGTGTGTGTCTGTGTGTGTGTGTATCTCTCTTTCTGTGTGTATATGTGTATGTGTGTGTGTGTATCTGTTTATGTGTGTCTATGGTATGTGTATGTCTGTGTGTCTGTATTTGTGTATTTGTGTGTGTGTATATGTGTGTGTAGGCTGGGGAAAGAAGGACATTGGGTGTCCTGCTCTACCACTCTCTGCCTTATTCCCTTGAGACAGGATGGCCCACTGAACCCAGAGCTATGCAGGTGACCAGCAAGCCTGAGTACCCTCCTCTCCCTGCCTCCCCACAGTGCTGGGGTTACAGGCATGCCCAGCCCAGCCCAGTTTTTCACAACAGTGTGAAAAGTGCCCTCACCCACTGAGCAGTCTCTCCAGATCCCTTCATGTCGCTTTTGTCTGGCCCAACACATTGGACACAAGCCAGAAACAGAGCCCAAGGCAGTAGCAGCTAAAATGGCTGTCTGAGAGGATGTCACCAGTGATGTGTCTAGAGAGCTCAAATGCAGTGAGAGTAAAGAACCTGACTTCTAGACTACTAGTTACTGTGTTTTGCTCTAGTATGTGTTTTGTTGTTGTTGTTGTTGTTGTTGTTGTTGTTGTTGTTGTTGTTTTGAGGTGGTGCATGCCTTTAATCCCAGGAGGATTTTTGTGAGTTCCAGGCCAGCCTGATCTACATAGCTAGGGCTACATAATGAGACCCTGCTAAGGGGGGTGGGGGGAAGAGGAGAAAGGGAGAAGGGAGAGAGGGGAGGGAGGAGGGTAAAGAACCTGCAGACAGCACACCTCCTTATTGCTGCGCCTGGAATACCCAGTGTCTGGACAATGTCACATCTTGTCTTTGGCCCAGTGCTAAGTAAGAGAAATTAAGGCTTATGATAGGAGTTTGGAGTGAGGGAGCCACAGAGGCATTCCTGATGTGCAGCAGGAAACCCATGTCCACACCAGAGCCGAACTCTGCCATGGCAAACAGCAGCACTAACCAGAGGTTTTGAGTTCTGTGAGGTCCTGTCACCAGCCTACAGTGGAAGCTGAAAGTTGGTGTCAAGAGCAGTTGCTAAAATTTTTTCAAGTCTGGGGGAAAAGTCAAGTCAGGAACTAAGAGGAGAAGGCATACGCAGGAAGACATCCAGCATGGGATGGGTTTTGAAATTTTACCAAGCAGGTGGCTATAAATTGTGTGTGTGTGTGTTTGTGTGTGTGTGTGTGTGTGTGTGTGTGTGTGTGTGTGTGTGTGTTGCATGCACATGTGTGTGGGCATGTTTACACCCAAGCACCTGGCAACCTTCTCCACAGAGGTTTTAAAGCAACCACATAATTCTGTCAGCATCTAGACCAAGGGGCCCTCCATGCTGCCCTGAACTCTGGCCTGAATCCTCAGCACTGTGGCCGCGCCTCCTGCCCTGTGGTCGCCGGGCTCCACACAACTGTGCCTGGGTGGCCCTGGAGTGCTGCCATGGCAAACAGCAGCACTAACCAGAGGTTTTGAGTTCTGTGAGGTCCTGTCACCAGCCTACAGTGGACAGCACAGTTCATGGGTGGCTCTGAGGTCTAGTGTAAGGCCCACTAAAAGCGGCTTTGGGTCACCGTCCCAGCTTCCGTGGCTTGGAGCACACTGCTGTCCTGTAACCTGAGTTCCTTCACCTGAAAAGAAGAATTGGAATAAGGAGGGCTGAGGGGAAATACATGTGTGGGTTTACTTTGCAAACCATTAAATGCCACACAATGGAAAAGGGAAGAGTCTATAGGGTCTCCTAAGTTGAATTTTCTGGTTATTGTTAGCCCTTAGAAACTACCCAGATTCGAGATTGGAGGGCGGCGAGATTAGCAGATGTACCTGTGAGAAAAAGAGGGCTTAGCATGCAGGAGGGCCTAGGAAGCTGCAGGAACAATGTAGAGAACAGCAAGGGGAAGCCGCAGAGCCGGGAAGCCCACCAGTCTCCAAAGACAGCACCCCAAGTGCTGTGAGCAAGGGCGCTTCAAGGGAGCGCCGGGTAATTCCTGGGAGGTGAAGATAAGAGGGAGCTCAGCAGATGGCGGATGGACTTCTGTCTGTGCCGTCCGGTAGTGGGAGGGAGAGGCCTTGAGGAGCACCCACAAGGTAGAGAAGGTGGAGACCTCAGCTTTCTTGAAGCAATGGAGTTGAACTTAACTCCAAACGGGAATCACCTTGGAAACTTTGACACCTCCAGTTGCCTAGCCTGCCCCCCCCCCAATTAATTAAATCAGAATCTCTGGGGCTGGGGTCCAAACTTTAGTATATATATATATATATATATATAACTCACCAGATACTTGCCATGGGCAGACCAGTCTGACCTGCTTAAGGTCTAGTTGTGCATGACTGACCTGCAGGAGACAGGAGGTATTCAGAGCATGGGTGAGCGATGCCTGGTGATGATGAATTTGAGCCTTCATGCATGGACACATCCAAGTAAAAATGGTCCTCAAGTTCCTTCCCTTGAGGTAGGAGTGCTGAATCAATTCCCTGATGTGGAAGTTTGCAAATTTCTTTAGCTCCAAGGAATGGGTTATTTTTAAAAATATATTTAAAACAAAGAAATAGAAATGCACTCATACCCTCACCCCATTTCACCTCTTCTCCATGATGACCTGTAAGGACACTGCATAGAAATCTGGACACATAATGAAAATCTCACAAACTCTGAGGAACACAGCTTTGAAAACCACTGAGGAAGAAAATGGAGTTTTCACAGAGATGAACACTGTGCTCAGCCACTTTTTGTTGGAATCTTGATTTTGGTGACTTGAAATAGCCAGTCCCACGTGGAGACCAGCCAGAGTAAATGACTGCAGACTTGAGCTGCCTGTTAGCTGGGAACATGAGCAGTGTCAGCTGGGTTGTGGCTGACCCACTGCCTTAGCAACTAGACGCAGGTCAGTCTGCCGTTGATGCCACGTAACGACAGAAGGGCTGCCCTTTCTAGCTTACCATGTGTTGCAGAAAGAACACAGCAAGGCTTGAAAATCTCCGTGATTTCAATCCATGGGCTAGATGTCCCGTTGGATTGAGCTCTGCAGTGTGTGGAGCTGGTCTTTGTCCCAAGCGTTCTCCTCGGTAGTATATTTACACCATTATGTCTCGGAACCTTCTGTGTCACGCGGACTCTACACCAAAGCCGCCTCTCATGTGTGAGGAGCAAAGCCTACTATGGAAGGAAGACAATAGGGTTGACTTTTGGTTCCATTCTTAGCCTGTGTAGTGCAAACGAGTCGTTGGACATGTCACCCTCCTCTCCAAAATGAGATTCTTGTCAGGTATCTCACTGCATTTCTGTAAACCCAGTACTCAGGAGGCTGAGGCAGGAGAGCTGTGAGTTCAAACCCTGCCTGAGCTATGTTGTGAGAATCTATGTGAGTGTCTCAACACACACACACACACACACACACACACACACACACACACACACACAAAACGGAACTCTCTATGTTCTTACCCTGATTCATAGGATCATTGTGAGGGCCAAATCCATAGCCTCTTAAGTTCTATAAACAATGTGGTTATTGGAAGCCAAAAGTATGACACCAGGAGGATTTCGATGTACGTATCTGTAATATGTATGGCAACCATAATGTAGATAAGATAAGAGACCAGTGTACTTAAATTGGTGCTCTGGTTTCAGATTTTTAATGGACTATTTGTTCTCTACGGTTTTAGTTTCACAGAAAAAAAACAAATAGAAGGAACGGAGATTTCCCATATACGCCCATGCATCACATGCATAGATTTTCCTCTGCTGGTGTATGTGTGTGTGTGTGTGTGTGTCTGAGCATGTGTATGTGGGAGAGTGTGTTGGTGTACATATGTGTATGCCTGTATGTAGAGAACAACCTTAACTGTCATTTCTGGGGTGGTGTTCCCCCTTTTTTTTTAAAGACAGGGTCTCACGGGGGAGGGGGTGCACACCTTTAATCCCAGCACTCAGGAGGCAGAAGCAGGTGGATCTCTGTGAGTTCAAAGTCAGCATGATCTACAGAGTGAGTTCCAAGCTAGGGCTACATGGTTAAGACAATGTCTTGGCAGGGGGAAACAAACAACAAACAAACAAACAAAAACCAAAGTATACTGAATGGAGAAACAGAATTATCCACAAGTGTACTTGAAGACTTAGTATCCCCTCAAGGTACTTGATGGGGGTGGGGGGAGGCCAAGCTGACCTGTCCCCGGTCCCTATACAACAGCTGCAGAAAACTTGTTCTTCTTGAGTGCCTGTGAAGCAGTCACCAAGATAAGCTATGCCCTGGGCTAGATAGCAGACTTTAACAAATTTTCTATAATTACAACCAGATAAGCAGGGTTTTTTTTTTCCCCAAACAACAGAATTTAAATGAAAATCAATAACAGGAACCTGGAAGCTTCTCAAGTATTTATAGCTGAACAATACATGGAAATGAAACAGCAAACTTCTAAATAATCAACCAATTAAAGATGAAGTCTTTCACAGGATAGGTGAGATGGCTCAGTGGCCAAGGTGCTGGCCTCCAAGTCTGACATCTGAATTCAACCCCCAAGTCCAACGTGGTAGAAGGAACAACTGATTCTCACAAATTGTTCTCTGACCTACACACACACACACACACACACACACACACATGCAAATGAAAAAAATTAAGTACTGAAGTACTGATACAGTGTGGGTGACCCTTGAAAACACGAAGCCAGTGATCAAAACCGCACAGTCATTTATCAGAAATGCCTAAGGAATAGAGTAGCAGTTCCCCAGGGGTGGAGGAGCAGAACTAGAGTATTGATGCGCGTGAGGTTTCTTTGAAGAATGATGAAGGTGTCTTAAAATTATACATCAATGTTCATTGTGCAACTCTGCAAATCAAACCCAATGAGTTGTACACTTTATCTTTTATTTTACGTGTGTAAGTGTTTTGCCTGGATGTATGTCTGTGAACTATACACTTTAAAGTGAGGGACTATGTTATAGTGTGTGAATTTTGTCTCAATAAAGCAAAAACGGGCTGGGGCAGTGGTGGTGCACGCCTTTAATCCCAGCACTCAGGAGGCAGAGCCAGGAGGATCTCTGTGAGTTCAAGGCCAGCCTGGTCTACAGAGCGAGATCCAGGACAGGCACCAAACTACACAGAGAAACCCTGTCTCGAAAAACCCAAAAACAAGAGAGAGAGGAGAGAGAGAGAGAGAGAGAGAGAGAGAGAGAGAGGGAGGGAGGGAGGGAGGGAGGGAAGGAAGGAAGGAAGGAAGGAAGGAAGGAAGGAAGGAAGGAAGGAAGGAAGGAAGGAAAGCAAAATGGTGTTAGAGAGATTCTCAGCCATTAAGAGCCCTTGATGCTCTCCCAGAGGACCTAAGTTGGGTTCCTAGCACTCATACAGGCTTACAATCACCTATAACTCCAGGGGTTCTGACGCTCTCTTTTGGCCTCTGATAAGCTGAAAGATGAGAGTAACCACACATACATAGCATATATTCACACACACACACACACACACACACACACACACACACACACACACTTCAACATTCTTTCTTGATTAAAGAATAAAAAAGAACAAAAGCAAACTAGAAAAGGAGTGGACCTCCTTCGCTGTTTTAAGAAAGATCTACAAGACAAGCATGAAAAGGGCTGCTGAGCGTAACATCTCGGGGCCGTCCGGAGCAAACCGCATACCACTCCAGCTCACTCCGTCCTGGAAGTTCTGGCAGGAAGAAAAAGAAATCAAAGGTAAATGGGCTGAAAAGGAGAGCAGAAGGCATGATTGTCTACTGGGTAAACAGAGAAAAGACAGACAGCAGATGAGCAGTGGCCCGCATGAAGGGCTGGAAGGACTTGACTACCTCAGGGTAGGTAACACAGGGAATTTTGGAAGGAACCGAGACTATACAGTTGTAAAACACCGAAAACATAGCTATAAAAGTCAGAGTAACTCTCGAATCAACATAATGCAATGTTCGTCCTTAATGCTGCAGTCAGGAAGGCAGCAACTCCAGTGCTTCAGCCAAGCCAACTGGCAGGCTTGGTTTCGTGGGATTAGGTGACTGGAGTGAACAATAGCTGGAAGATTCTTAATCCAAGAACGCGTCAGTGGGATCTCTAGAGACCAATCTACTCTGCCCTCCTGTGCTGGGGAGGAGCGCACATGGTTTCTGTGCCAAGTGTCATTCTTCCTGTGCTGGGGCTGTGCTCTGGCTGTGGGCTCTGGCTGTGGGCTCTGGCCTCCTGGATTTCTTAGTTCTTCTTCTTGCTCTTTACCGGTGCTCTTCATGTCCTCCAGAGTCCCCCGTGAGTGGTCACTAGATTGAGGACACACGGTCCTCGGCTCCCCTATGCTGCCATTGTTCCCTTTAGTATCTGTCACCTCTTGGGGTTCTGAAAAAAGGAGAGTTGGGCTTACAGGGTCTCCAAGAATCTTCTGTCCTGTAATATCATGCTCAAGGGTGTCCCACTTAGCGTATTTTATTTGCTAGGATTTTATAAGACCCCAGTGTTGCAATATTTTGCTGTCCATTCCCATTACTGCGACAACCAGCGTGTCATCAGGGAAGAATCAGTCCATTACTGTGATCTTTGGAACCAATTTGGAGATCAAAGTAGAGTTTAGATACTCAGTCTCCCGTCCTGCCCCTACCTCAGATAAATCTATTTCCAATTTCTGCCAAGCTGGAAAGTGGCCATTTCAGCCATCTTCACTGCTCATGGGAAATGACTGGAGATCTTATATCAAAGAGAATCAGATGCTTCAATGCGCCTAACCACTTCAAGGCTTTGTAGATGAACTAGATATGAATCCCAGAAAGATTTCAGAGTCCGTGAGAAACTGATCTGTCCACTTGCCTGCACGTCCCTCATCATATTTCCTTATTTCAGTGTTGAACAGAGTGGGCTTTGGAAAAAGTAGAGTGGGGCTGCAGAGATGGCTCAGTGGGTAAAGCACCTGCCTGACAAGCTTAAGGACCTGAGTTCTGATCCCCAGACTCACACTAAAAAGCTGGGCATGGGGCTGGAGGAAGTGACTCCGTGGTTAAGAGCACGTACTGCTCTTGCAGAGGACCCAAGTTCAGTTCCCAGCGCCCATGCCTAACATCTCTAACTCCAGCTTCTGACATGACACCTCTGTCCTCCTTGGACACCAGCACTACCCCCCCACACACAGACACAACATTTTTTTAAAAAAAATAATAAGAATAAATCAGTTTTAGAAAGCTGGATGTGGTAATGAGTGCGTCTATAATCCAAGCACTCCTACAGGAAGATGAGAGGCACAGACACGAGACTCCGAGGAAGTTTGTGGGCCAGCTAGCCCAGCATGTGCAGTGGTGAACAACAGGACCCTGTTTCAGACAAGATAGGAAGCAAAGACTGGCAGCTAATCTCTCTGTCTCTCTGTCTCTGTCTGTCTCTGTCTCTCTGTCTCTCTGTCTCTCTGTCTCTCTCTCTCTGTCTCTCTCTGTCTCTCTCTGTCTCTCTCTCTCTCTCTCTCTCTCTCTCTCTCTCTCACACACACACACACAATTATTTAAAAAACGAAAACTCTCATGTTGATCCTGGATGTCCAGTGCATGTGTTGAGCCTGGATGTCCAGTGCATGTGTTAGGATGCTTTGGAGTCATTGAGACAAAAATGTTTCTCTCACAGGAATTCTTACCCTGGTTTCTGCAAGAACAGGCTGTTCTGACACAAATGTCACACCTCCCCCGAGTCTTTCCCACACACTTCCCTCTGGTGTTTTCCCATCATACTTGTTATATGGCCAAGGGACCCTTTGCAGCCACCAACACCATGCTGTGTGAACTCCCAGCCACCGTATCATGACCTGGACTAGCCGCTCTTCTTTATCTATCCTGTACTTTATTGCAGCAAACAAAATGGACCATGGCAGGAGACTGCAGGTGGAGGCTGAGCGTTCTCAGCTCTAGCAGGTTCCTGGGTGGCACTGATGCTGGGTCCAGGGCTCAGGCCTTGGGGACCATGGTCTCTGCAGCTGTACCACCCATCACTTGTTGCTCACTACTCGGGTGCAAGAACAGCCCCCAGGTGAGGTTAAGTCCATTCTGAGCTATGCCTTGCATTGCTTAACCCAATCTGGAAGTGGAAAGGAAGTATAGGTATACAAATAAATAGATAAATAAACAAATAATAAATGGCTATATTCTTGGCCTCAAAGTGGTAAAGTGGTTATTTACTAGTACCTTATGCCTTACATTAATAATATGATTTTTCATTTTAATTCATATCCATTTGGTTCTGAAAACAAAGTTTTACATTGTTACTGTGAAAGGACCCCCCCCCCACAAACACACACACAGACAAATACCAGAAAGTAAAAGGTCCAGGAATCAACTAGAGATGTCCACAGGAAATAAGCAAGGTGCATGCTGGGTATTCTTAAGCTTGGTGATGGGAATGTGAGAATCTACCACACTGCTTCTCTTATTTTTGACATGGTTAGATTTTTTTTTTTTCATTAAAATGTCTTCAACTACAGTAATGTTATGAACCATATAGCTGTGTTATTTTTATTGTTACTGAGGGGAGTGCGCACACCACAGCCCCTGTGTAGAAGTCAGAGGACAACTCTGTGGAGTCAGTTCTTTTCTCCGCAGTCCATGGATTCTGAGAATTGAACACAAGTCACCAGGCTCGCCCGTCAAGGATCTGTTAGCCACTTAGCCATCTTGTCAGCCCCAAAGGTTTATTCTGAGTTCCCAAGTAGACTAGAGATAAACTCACTCCAGGAGCCCTGTGCAGACTTCTCCAGTAAGTCCCCCAGAGCCTCGGAAAGTAGCATTTACCTGAGAGTAGGCATCCGCCCAGCAGTGACCACACCCGCGCATGAGCTTGAACCCTTATGTAGTATTGTCCTGGTGTCGTTTGAGTTCTTGTGTGGTCATTGTCAGAAGCAAGGCCCCACCTGTGGCGGTCTGAGTCAGAATGGCTCCGGATGCTCAGATATCCGACTGCTTAGGGAGCGGCACTATTTGAAAGGATGCGGAGGTGTGGCCTTGTTGCAGGAAGTGTGTCACTGGGGGTGAGCTTTGGGGTTTCAAAAGCCCAAGCCAGGCCTAGTGTCTCACTCTTCCTGCTGCCTGTGGATCTAGATCTAGAATTCTCTGCAACCCTGTCTGCCTGCACACCAGGATGGCAATGGACTGAACCTCAGAAACTGTAAGCTACCCCCAATTAAATGCTTTCCTTTCTGAGAGTTGCCATGGTCACGGTGTCTCTTCAGAGCAATAGAACACTGATTGAGACACCTCTTGCTTGGCTCAGAAGGGAGTGAGCCATTATGTTCAAACCTAAACTTCAACCATCTGTTTTAGTCACCAATTTTTGTAATTAAAAAAGGTACCCAAATCACCAGTATTGAGTGGCCTTTGGAAAAATTGCTTAGAATAAAAATGGAATCAGTATAGTCATGGGTTGATACATGTACCCTAATTAAAAGATGTATTTAGAGTAGGAGCACCGTGTGTGTGTGTGTGTGTGTGTGTGTGTGTGTGTGTGTATGTGTGTGTATGTATGTGTGTGTATGTATGTGTGTATGTGTGTATATGTATGTGTGTGTGTTTATGTGCGTGCGTGTGTGTATGTGTGTGTATGTATGTGTGTATGTGTGTGTATGTGTGTGTATGTATGTGTGTGTATGTGTGTATATGTATGTGTATGTATGTGTGTGTATATGCGTGCATGTGTGTGTATGTGTGTGTATGTATGTGTGTGTATGTATGTATATGTGTGTGTGTGTGTGTATGTATGTGTGTGTATGTGTGTATATGTATGTGTGTATGTGTGTATATATGCATGTGTGTGTGTATGTGTGTGTGTATGTGTGTGTATGTATGTGTGTGTGAGTATGTGTGTATATGTGTGTGTATGTATGTGTGTATATGTATGTGTGTGTATATGCGTGCGTGTGTGTGTGTATGTGTGTGTATGTATGTGTGTGTATGTGTGTGTATATGCGTGTGTGTGTGTGTGTGTGTGTGTGTGTGTGTGTGTGTGTGTGTGTGTGTTGCTGTCTAATGGACCTGTGCTTTAGCTGACATCCCTGTGGGCTGGTGTCAGGCCAACAAAGAGGTGGTTGATGGTGTTGTTAAATGGCCAGCACTTGCCCTTGACCTGGGGAAGACGGGGACATCATTCAACAGGATCTGCTGAGTGACATGATTGAAATACTAAACACGGCAGCACTCCTGCCCCCAGAAGAGCTGACTGACAATGAGAGAGCTGTGGGAGTGGTGGGCAGGTCAGATACACAAGCCCTTCACCATGCACCAGAGGAGAGTGCGCTTTATAATTTAGGACTGGAAATCAAGTGGCAGAGGACAGGCGAGAGGAAATAATGGCTCTGGGAGAAGATCTTGGGCAGCATGCAGAGACCCATAGTCAGACTTCTGCTGTGGTCTGGATGTGAGGCCAAGGAACCTTGGATATATGAGGTGACTGGGTAGAGGGGAAGGAGGAGACCAGCATGACAGCAGATTTCAGGAGACAGTGGTAGAGTCCCTGACCAAAGAGGAAGAAAAACAAGAGCCAAAGATGATTGCCAGAATTTGAACCTATGTAATGAGATGGTACTTTATTGTTTTGTTTGTTTGTTTTTCGAGACAGGGTTTCTCTGTGTAGTTTTGGTACCTACCCTGGATCTCACTCTGTAGCCCAGGCTGGCCTCGAACTCACAGAGATCCACCTGCTTCTGCCTCCCAAGTGCTGGGATTAAAGGCGTGCGCCACCACGCCTGGTGGGATGGTACTTTTTAAAGATGGGCATCCGGAAGTGGACTAGTACCACTGGAGCTGAGTTTCTACAAGACCTATTGTTGGAATGACCTTCCCAGAATCCCTTCTGTCTGGTGGGTATGTGTGGCAAATGGACTGAGCTGGATCTGAAAGTAGGGGAGAAACATCAGATGCCTAGGACATGTTTGTGACAGGAAACTATATATGTCCATCCTCATACAGTGTAGCCAATGTTGGCTCCCAAGCCTAGATCTCCTGGAGCCTCTCATGTCTCCCCAGTACCCAGAGTCCTCAGGCTTCCTAGACTCTCCTCCAGTCTTATCTCCAGAGAGACTCACAATACACCCTAGATTCCTGCTGCAGCCACAACAGCCCACCATTCCTCTATGCCGGCAAGTTTTATTTCAAAATGATACAAGCTAGCGTCGTTTCCAAAGAGGAAACTACAGTTGAGAATGCCCCTACCAGATTAGCCTATGGACAAGTCTGTGGTGCATTCTCTGGGTTGATGATTGATGTGGGAGGGTCCAGATCATTGTGAGCCGTACCACTCCTGAGCTGGTGGTCCTGGGTGCTATAAGAAAGCAGGCTGAGCAAGCCATGAAGAAGCAAGCCGGTAAACATCACCCTCTGTGGCCTCTGCATCAGCTCCTGCCTCCAGGTTCCTTCCCTGATGGGCTGTGCTGTGAACTGTGAGTGAAATAAACCCTCTCCTCCCCAAGATGCTTTTGGTCACGGTGTCTTATCGCAGCCATGGAGATCCGAACTAAGAACCCTGCAGTGTACTTCTAGCCATTCGGTCCTGAATGCCCTTCGTCCTGCTCTGTCTGGAGATTTGGTCCCCTCCCCGCACATCCATGCTCAAATGCCAGCCTTTGCCAAGAGCCTCAGCCCTCCATGGAAGTTAGACCAGCCTCTCTTCGTGTTGTGTTGGTGCCAGGAGACTTGGGACTCCCCAAGTCCTAGGCTTTTTTTTTCTTTACTGCCCCCCACCACCACTTCTTTGTCTGGCTTCTTTTCTGCCAAGCCATACATGGTTCCATTTCATGCATTATCTGAGGCTGGACAACATGGATACACTCTTTTAAGTCATTAAGGATTCAAAGGAAATTTGGAGTCAGAGTCAATCGAATGTTCTCATATTTTAAAGAATGATAATTACCCATACTTAGCTACAGTTTAGCAATGAAATAGGAAAAAGGCCGTGCGTGGCTTCTCCCTTTCTTTGAGCCCCACAACCTGTGACCATGGAGTGCCCAGAGGACGCCAGCCTTCTTGCTCCAAGACTCTCTTAGTTCGGGTCCAAGTGTGATTATTAGGTACAATTACAGACACACGGGTTTGAGTCTGTCCCAGGGCAGAACACCAAAGTGAATGTGAACAGAGGGATTGCCAGGTTTGAGTGCTTATTTAAGAAGGACCATTATTGGCTACTCCATCACACTGGACCTGGTCTGCCTTTAATCCCAGCACTTGGGAGGCAGAGGCAGGTGGATCTCTGTGAGTTCTGTGAGTTCTGTGAGTTCTGTGAGTTCGAGGCCAGCCTGGGCTACAGAGTGAGTTCCAGGAAAGGCGCAAAGCTACACAGAGAAACCCTGTCTCAAAAAAAAAAAAAAAAAAAGTTACAGCGTTTGTTCTCATCTGCATGTGCATACACACACACACACACACACACACACACACACACACACACACACACACGTGAGTGAGGTAGTACAGGCCCATAGCCCCAGCATCGAAGAAGCCGGAGCAGGAGGATCACAATTTCTAAGCTAGACTGAAGCACATAGTGAGTCTTTGTTTTAAAAAGGGTCATTAGGGAAGGCAGGAGCTCTGCATGCATAAGCTGTTTCTATAGGGATCTCAGGGGTGGGTACTACTACTGCACAGACTTTGGGCCCAAAGTACACTCATTACCACTAGGCTCTACCCTGGAAATAAAACCCCGTGTTGAGTGGAGTGGAGACTTTCTCACAGTCATGGAGGCTGCCGTCAGATAGGCTCTGCCAGAGCTTAGTCTTCACCAAACCTGCCCTCTTGCATGAGCTGAGCCACCTGGACCTTTTCTGAGACCAGGCCCAGAGCTGTTTACAGGTAATGTGTGGCTGCAACTGTTCTCTCTCTGCACAGCCAGATGGGGCTCTGTCTGGAGCTCTGTCAGAAGCCAGCCGGGCCTGGAATCATGACCAGATTGCTAATGGTCCGATAGGTTCTTTCCAGTTATTTGCTACTGCACAGTGGAAGGGCCATCTAAACCTTCAGAGGGGATGTGGTGGGAAGGGCAGCCAACGGTAAAAAGACTCCGGATCCCCAGGTCTTATCTTCCAGGGTAGCTGTTGTTGCTTCCCCCTGTGGAGTATTCCAGATGCTTCTGAGATTCCAAAGGATTACCTCTTCCTCCATATTGTCATTCCTAGCAATAAAACCTTAGCCAGAAGCTACTCCTTTTCAGAGCTTCTGATGCTGTAAATGGGAGAGGCTGATGGGGGTGGGGTATTAACCCTGCAGAAGGGTTTCTGCATGGACCGTGGCCTGTGTATTTAAATTTTTAAATATTTACACATGTATATGGTAAATAATTTTAAGTGATACTGAAAGGACATGTGGGCATGGTGACACATGCCTTTAATCCCACCACTAGCATGGGCAAGATGGGAACCAAATGTCTTCCTTCTCTTCTTCCACATCAACCTATATCCAGTTCCTGTCCCAAATGCTCACAGGTGTGTGACTGCTGTTCTAAATAGTTGTGTGTACATTTACATACAACATACATGAAAGTTTCGTTGAAAAGCATGCTCAGTCAAATAGTATCACACAGGTCTTCATTTCTGTTTTTTGTTTTATTCTTTTGTGTGTTTATCAAAGCAGGGTTTCTTTGTGTAACCCTAGCTGTCCTGGAACTGACTCTGTAGACCAGGCTGGCCTCTGCCTCCCGAGTGCTGGGATCAAAGGTGTGTGCCACCACCACCCAGCTGTTTTTTAAGTATCATTTTTAAATCATTGGACTGAAGCATGGCTTAGTGAGCAAAGCGCGTGATCCCCAGTACCTACATAAAAGCCAGATGTGATAACACATCTCTGTAACCCCAGCCTTCCTACAGCGAGATGAAAGGTGGAGACATGAGAATCCCTAGAAGCTTAAGGGCTAGTAACCTGCTGAATATATGGTGATGAGATCCTTTCTGAAACCAAGTGGAAGGTGGGGACTGACTCCCCGGGTTGTTCACTGACCTCTACAAGTGTACTGTGGCACACACAAGCACCTGCATGCATACACGTGCAGTAAAACATCATACAGACACACTTTTTAAAAATATATCCTGGAGTTCTTTCCTACACCCCGACTCCTCTCATTCACTTTGGAGCACTGGGGTTTCCATTGTGTGGTTATCAGCGTTATGGTTTACTGAAGCCATCTTGTGCTGATAAACATTGAGATCGTCTGTGTACTTATGGAGCATCACCATCACAAACACTTTTTTGCTTCCAGGAATAGATTGCTCGGGTACTTTCCCAATGGAATTCTTTAGCCAAAGTATACATGCAGGTTTTAACATTGAGATCAAATTGACCTCCCGTGTGGCAGAGCCAAGTTAAATTCTCATCAGCTGCATTGTGGGTACTTGCTTACTTTGTACCTGACAATATGGGTAATATTGAATTTTTTAATGTTAATAGAATATAGCAGGTCAAAAATAACTCAGAGTGCTTTGAGTTTGTGTTAGAAGTTGGCAGAATACTTCATTTGCTTATGGCACACTTGAACTTGGGTCTCTGAATCGCCTGTTTGTTGTTCTTTCTCTGACTTTTTCCTTTTTTCTTTTCTTTTCCTCTTGAGTATTCTTACATTCAGCAGATCTCTATGTGGTTAGCAGTGTGCTGTACCCTGGAGCTATGGCTGGGAATAATCATCAGGCCACATCTTGGCCTTCTTGGCCTTCTTGGCGCTTTGTGGGGACAAATGGGTGGAGGCCTTACAGGGCGGCTGTGACTCGTAGAGCAAATGAAGGAAGAAGCATGCTGGAGTGGGCAGAAGACTTTCCAGAGGAAACCAGCATAAGGCATGAGTAAGATTTAGAGGTTGCTAGGCGGTGGTGGCGCACTCCCTTAACCCCAGCAGTTGGGGGAGCAGCGGCAGGTAGAGCTCTGAATACGAGGCCAGCCTGGTCTACAGAGTGAGTTACAGGACAGCCAGGGCTACACAGAGAAACCCTGTCTTGGGGGGAAAAGACTTAGAGGTGAGGGGGACTTTTCTGGATGAAAGAATAGCATTATGGGGATGTTGTGAATACCATGAGCTATTTACCCAGGAAGTAACATGGAAGTAGTAGTGACATTCACTTGAATTTCTTTCAATGGACTGTTGAGAAGAGAAGCCAAAAGAAACCTTGTCTAGATGATTCAGAGAAATGAGCTGCCTGCATGTTTTGTTTGTTTGCATTTTTTTTCTTTTTAGCCTGTTTTCACATGTGCTTCATGTGGAAGTTACCCATGGAGACCAGAAGAAGGAGCTAGAGTTGCACGTGGTTATGAGCCACCCAGTGTGAGTGATGGGAACAAAACCCAGGTCCTCTGGAAGAGTAGCAAGCAGGCTCTGTTAACAGCTGGGCCATCTCTCCAGCCCCAAATGTGCTTCTTTTCTGAAAATGTATTCATTTTTATTTTGTGTGTATGGGTGTTTTGCCTGTATGCATGTCTGCACACCATGTGCAAGACTACTGTGCCTGCAGAGACCAGAAGAGGATGTATCATCCACTGGGACTGGAGATAGAGAGGGTTGTGAGCCACCAGGTGGGTGCTGGGATTGAACCCTGGTCCTCTGCCAGAGCAGCAAGTGTTCTTAATCCATGAGCCATCTCTCCAGCCCCCTAAGTGTGCTGCTGCTGCTGCTGCTGCTGCTGCTGCTGCTCCTCCTCCTCCTCCTCCTCCTCCTCCTCCTCCTCCTCCTCCTCCTCCTTCCTTCTCTTCCTCCTCTTCCTCCTTCTTCTTTTAGACAGGATCTCAGGTAGTCCCTACTGGCTTCAAATTCACCAGGTAACCAAGGATGACTTAGAAATTCTGATCTCTTGCCTCTACTCCCAAGCCTTCCAGTATGAGTTACCCACACCCAGTTTTATGCAATGTTGGGGGCAGAAGTTGGGGATTCTTGCATTGCCATGTAGGCATGCTACCAACCGAGCTGTCTAGATGGTCAGCCTCTGTAATAAATGGTGAAGGTGCTCAATATACACTTCCTTAGTGTCTGCCCTTGACTTTTGCTATTCCAGTCAGGCTGGAGTGTTCAGTGGGGTCTGGGGGAGTGCCTAAGTATGGAGACTCTTCTGTCCCTTCATGAAGCTCCTGACTACAAAGGCCTCATCTCTGGGGAAGCCAGCTACAGAAACACTGCTAAAAATGGCTTTAAGAACAAAAGAATCCTTATAAATGGAATCTTGGTTTTGCAGAATGCAGTGCGATAGGCCGTGAGTGTGTACCCCTTGTTGAAACTGGGTGATGGATAATCAGAGTGGGCGTTACCAGACAGTTCCTGTCTGACTTGGTTTATAGCTAAATGTCCACAATGGAGTTGTTAAGGGTTAAATTGATTTATTCTGCAGAGTGAAGGCACAACAAGATGAAGGCCTACTATGTTTGTGGTGTTTAAAATGGAGATGTCCTTGTTTTTAAACATCTGTGTTGATCTTTTTAGAATACCTTTGTATTTATCCTTTGACAGTTCCACACAGGTATCCTGAATCTTGATGATGCCCTCCTCAGCAGCCCCGGCCACTCCCTCCGGACAGTCCTCAGTGTGTCCCCTCCCACCTTCATGCCCTGCTCTGACTGCTGTCATCTGCTGGGTCCAGTTAGTGCTGCCTACTGGGAATATTCACTGTCCTTGTTGGCTCTGTGTTGTCCTGGCAACCATAGCGGCAGGGAGTACGTGAGTGCAGTGGCCGCGGCATGTCCGAAGACAGCCTTTCTCGAGCTCCTCCCGACCAGCTGGTGCTCACATCCACTCTGCCTCTTCCCCCAGGATGTGGAGTGAGCCTGGGGGGATTGATGGAGACGCCTCATTTAGGGCTGAGCGTTCATCAGTCACTTACTCCCCTCACTCTGCCCAGCTGTGAGTCTCTGCATGGCTACCCGCTGCAAAAACGGGTTCCTCTAGCCAAGGCTGAGAGCCACACTAATCACGGTAAAAACATAAATAGCCGAAGGCAGTTTGGCAACACGTATGAAAAAGGGGACATCTTTAAGCCTAGTCCATCATTGTCATGTGGGTTTCAAGATGCCAGATGTTTCTGAAAATCCCCCATACTGTCCTCCCCGCCCTTGCCCCTCTCCTTCTCTCCTCCCTTACCGCTAGCCCAAGTTGTCACTTCCTGTCCCTGAAGAAGTGTGTCGTTACTTCAGGCAGAAAGGGTTTATTTTGCCAGGCAGTGGTGGGGAAGTCATGGAGGTAAGGTGAGGCAGCAGCTGGTTACATTGTAGCTGTAATGGGGAAGCAAAGAAAGATGAACAGGAAGTAGGACTCCACTATAAGCCCTCAAGGCCCACCCCCCAGTGACCTACTTCCTCCAGCAAGGCTCTACCACCTAAAGGTCCCACTGCCTTCCCAAACAGTACCACCATCTGGAGTCCAAGTGTTCGGTACATGAGTCTGTGGCAGACACCTCACATTCAAACCAAACAGCCAGTGTCTGGAGAATGAGGCTAACAAGAGCAACACAATAGGGAATACATTTGACAGTGAACAGAAGTCTCCAACACAGCCCACGGGCCCAAACGCCCACAGAGGCTGGGGTGGTGGCTCAGCAGTTAAGGCATTTCCCATACAGGCACAGGGACCAGAGTTCAGATCTCCAGGATGCAGGTAAATTCTGGGTAGGAATGGAAACCCACCTGTAGTCAAAGTACTCTGTGGGGATGGGAGCCCCAGAACAAGGCAGCCATGCTAGCCATATCCAAGGCCTGGGTTTAGTTGAGAGACCCTGCCTCGGTGAATAAGACTTAGAATGATTGAATAGAACTCCTGACGTCAAACTCCAGGCTTACACACATACACACACACACACACACACATACACACACACACACACACACACACACACACACACAGCACATAAATATGCATTTTTAAAAAAAAAACAGAGAAGTTAGGAAGGAAATAAAAAAAGAATAAACATGACCAGGAAGACCAGAAAACCATGTGGCCCTCTTGGCTTTGCGCCTGTTGGTAAGCGTACAGTCAGAATTACAAGCAAGACTTAGCCACATTGGTAAGTGTACAATCAGGATTGTAAGAAAAATGCTGTTCTGCAAGAAGAAAGGCAAACACTATAACTGTCATAAAAGATCTGTGTTCGTCACTGAGACTCAGCCTCTGCTGCAGGATATTTGGTCACACCATGAACCCCCGAGATTGCGCTCACCCCTCCCCCAAAAGAGTCACCTGTTATTGCTATGGGGACCAACAGAATGGTCGCAACATCTGGCTAATGCATGGTTTACTGATGGTTTGTAAACCAATGATGAAACCAAGGCTAATGGAAGGCAGCAGCCTATAGAGCAGGGGATGGAATGGCCAATACTAAGGAAGGAACCACAAAGTCAGCACAGCACTCTTGGCTATAAGACAAACCACCAGGAAAGCAAAAGGAAAGTCTCTGTCTTCTCCAAATCATGGTGCAAGTGCAATGGTATAGCCATACTGTCATCAGAATGGAAAACCACTAACTGGCAGCTCAATGATAAAGATATCTGGTCATGGGAGGCATGAATGGAAATGGCAAAACCTAGCAAAACTTAGCAAAGATATCAAAATTTATGTAGCTCATACAAGCAAGGCAGACAAAACATCTGAAAATAATGAAATAGTGGACAAATTGGCATCCTAAGACTAGAATATTAAAATTTGCCAGGAAATAAATTCAGAATAAATCAGCAAGAATGATAGATTACACATTCAGAATACTTGAAAGTTTACCCCTAACACTAAAAAATAAGAGGAAATGGAGAATCAAACTAAACCAGGATAACCCTATAAGAATAACCACTATAAGGACTCCATAGCCAGGCGGTGGTTCACACCTTTAATCCCAACACTTGGGAGGCAAAGGCAGACACATAAGAATTACAGTGATTTAAATTTAAAAGCTGTGCTTACAAAAGACAGACTAAAATTCAAAACAAATATCCTTTGTAATCTAAAAATAAATACATTTTAACCTTGAAGTTATATATAAAGAGAAAGGGGAATGTGGGTATATTTATCCACACATTCTCAGGTATATTTAGTTTCAAATTAAAAAAATTTTAATTGAAAGATACTTTTTCTGTTGCCAAAAAACATTTTGCCCTAGGAAAGATATAACCTGCCAAAAAAGGAACCCCCAGAATTAGGGTCGGGCAGAGTTTTGCTTTTATCTTTCCAAGAAAATAAAAACTCCAACTAAGGAATCCAGAGACCACCGGACAAGTGAACATCTGGAGAAAAAGGACGGATGGAGAGAAAATGTCCCAAGAAAAGAGCAAATTGGCCAAGTGGTATCTCCTGGCTCCAGCTGACTGGCCTGAAAATCCCAGCTTGGAGCCCCAGGCCAGCACCAGCACCCACGCTGCCATCTTGCCCAGGCACTGCCCCTTCCTGTGGACAACCCCTGATTTTCTGCTCGAACAGTGGACACCTTTGGTTTGACTGTTGTATTCTACCCCGCCAGGAGTGCCACTAAGCTAAACACCACCCAAAGATCAGCTTCGGACTACAGACTTCCTCAAACATTCAAATTGCTGAGTTCCTGAGACTGACACAGACATTTTACAGAACTTTGAACACAAAAATACCTCATGCTAAGACTGCCAAATACAACCGAGCTGGACACTGTGGAAAGCTGGGCAAAAATAGCTTCATTATTGTAAATGGTTTTACTGTGTTAAAGACTTTCCTTTTATTTAGACAAAAAAGGGGAGCAATGTTGCAGGGTATTTGATCTCATTGTGAACCCCGAAATTGTGTTATTTACTGGCTCCTGAGTCTTTATTGGTAAAATCTAATGACTGAGAGTTACTTAAAAACAACAGGCCTCACTGTTGAGGAATGATGGACAGTGTGTGGACTGTTGAGGAATGATGGACAGTGCGTGGACACAGAGCCTGATCAGAGCTTTCGGACCCCTGCAAAGTGAGGCATCCCTCTGAGTACCTGCTGCCTACATCCTGGGAGAATGTCGGGCCAGTGTTCACTGTTAACATGCTTTCCTGTTTTACAAGAAAAGCCAAGACTCTCATTTTTTTAATGTGAAATCTCCCAATTCTTAAATTTAGGCTTCATTATATCAAAACAAAAAATAAAAAGCACTACAAAAGCCAAACTAAGCTCCTCCGTGGGCTGAAGGCCCTCACCTCAGGAATGGCACAATTATGTGAAGTAGTCTCCCTCCCTCATGCCCGATTCTCCCCTCGCTTCTTGTCCCTTTGTTTCACATCCTTTTCTCCCAGCCACCCCCACCCATCCTTCCTTTTGTCCAAGTCCACCTGGAAGGGAATCGTTGAGGTGAGGAGTGGTCAAGCCAGACAGAGGTGGTGTGCTCGCAAACCCTATGCACACCCCAGGGCCATTAGATTAGTGACTTGGGTTTTCACACTGTTTTCTTGTGCACACCCTGAGCTTACCAGAGAAACCGCCTCATTTGTCTCCACAGCCTTGCGAAGTCGCTCTGGCCGCTCCATCATCAATGGGAACTGGGCAATTGACCGCCCGGGGAAGTATGAGGGCGGAGGGACAATGTTCACCTACAAGCGACCCAATGAGATCTCCAGCACTGCTGGGGAGTCCTTTTTGGCTGAAGGTCCCACCAATGAGATCCTGGATGTCTATGTGAGTTTGGGTGTTTGGGGGGGGGGGGGTGCCCTCTGGACTTGGGATCCTATCACTCTGAACAAATAAACCACATGTCTCGGCCCAGGCTTCATAAAAATCATTTGAGTGAAGCCTGTTTGAGGGACCCCTTTCAATGCTTGGCATTGGTCTTCAACATTTACCCCTGAATGTACAAGACTCACAGAAACCATAAAGTCTACCAGGTGCTTTATTACCCTTGGAGTTTATGGACCCAGTAAAACCAATTTTACTTGTTGAACCGAAGCAGAGCAAACAAATGCCCTGTTTCATGAGCCCTGGAGCTCCTCCAGGCTCTTTCCTCTCAGTGCTAATTTGGCGTGTTTTCTTCTATGGCAGTAAGAAGAAAATGCCAAGTGCAAAGCAGCCCACTGTAGGCCCAACCTTCTCAACCCCATCAAGGCAAATGGAGAAGGAACGCTGGAGAGGACCCAGATGACCCAATAAGGCTTTAGCTGCACACACATGCTCTGCTTCATAGAGACAGGGCTGTGATCACTGTACTTGAAGCCAGAAAATTAATATTAAATTAAAGAGTTGCCTCTAATGGTCTTTAAAACAAAAACAAAAAAACTACTAGAGGGACCTGGGGAGCTCACTCTGTCTATAAAGTGCCTGTCTTGCAAGCATGAGAACCTGAGTTCCAGCCTCAACAGCCATGTAAAGGATGGGTGTGATGCCATATGCCTGTAATCCCAGGATGTGGAGGCAGAGACAGGAAAATCAATGAGACTCGCTGGCCGGCCAGCCTAGCCTAATAGTGAGCCCTAGGACCCAGTCAGAGACCCTGTCTCAAACATTGTGGGGTGGGGCAGCACCTGAGTCATGACACCCAAGGTTGACCTTTGGCCTCCACATACACACATACACATGGGCGCACACACACATGAAGCCACTAGAATCCAGTTTTCTGAAAAGATGAGGAAGTAAAAGGTGACAAGAAACAAAAGCTTAAAATAAATACACAAATGTCTACTGTCCTCGGAGCCGTGCTGGTCTCTAATATCTGCTGTGTCAGGTCTTAGAAATAGCTCATTGTGATTGTTCCTGGAGCTCTACAGTTATGGTCTGCTCTTCTTTATGGATAGTAGGCTAAAAGTTACAAAAGACGCCTTGCTTTAGTTCATTTGGGGTGTTTTTCGTGAGTCATCTACTTGGTTGGTTGGCTCTGGGTAAATTTGAATGGTATCAGAGGTGGAGGCTCCTCCAGGGAAAGCCTCCTGTGGGTGGTCTAGGAAAGGTGGCCAACAATAACCCCATAAATGGCGTAAGGCTTTCAGTGGCCAAACCCAGGGTGTTTCCTCACACAGAAGAGGCACAGGGGAAGGCAGAAGGAGAAACAGGGTGTGCAAAGGGAATTAGGGGGGTTGGAGCAGGCACCAAGGTCCTGCAGCCACGTAGCTGTGTCCCTCAGGGGTCCGGTGTTCAGGGTCATGTTTCTGCAATGCCAATGAGTTGGTCTTGTGCTGTGAGGAGGTGAGTGACTCTCACATCTGCCTGCCTCGGGGCCAGTGATGGGGGGAGCCCATTTCACTAGTAGGGAGCAGGAAAGAGATATGCAGGACTCCAGTGCAGACGTGACTCGGGTACTTGCAGGGTAACAAGACTTCAAAATCGGTCATTCTTCTCTCTCTCCCTGATGAAAAGATTAACACTAGGGATCTAGAGACTGGTTGCACAGCTGGTCAGCAAGAGCCACTTTACAGAGCAGAAATATGGACAAGACAATGTCCCCTTGCTTGGCTCCCCATTATAATGTAGATTTGAGAGCTGTGACTCCAGTCCGTTGTCGCCCTGCCTCCTGCCGTCACAGCTGTGAACACAGGAAGGCTTGGCCTCCCTCATTTACCTTGGGCCTCTGTTCCAGACCTCTGCAGCCCACGAAGCTTCCTGCTGGACATCCGACTTACTTTTGTTTTTGATTGGTTATTTGTTTTTATCGTTGTTTCCTCAAAGAACATGATCGAGACAGACTTACATTTTTTTTTTAATATGTGGGTTTTTTGTTTTATGTTTGTTTGGGTTTTTTGTTATTGTTGTTGTTTGTTTGTTTGTTTGTTTGTTTGATCTGGGCTTTGGGTTTCCACTCATTTCATTATAGTTCTGAGGCTCTCTTTGTGTGAAAGTGAGTGAGACTCAGGGAGCCTACAAGCGAAAGGACTGAGGACCAGCCAATCTTACTGGCCTGGAGGGATTAAAGGGCCCTTGTTTTCCAGGTCCATCCTGCCCAGATCTAGTCCTTGTTCGCTTGACTCTGGGTCACCACCTAGTGCTCAAATGGGACATTTAGAGGCCACAGAGCCAAGCCCTGGGTGAGGATGGCTTCTAGCAGCAGCTTTTCCCACCATAGACCCTATCCAATTTGACTTTATAAAACCCTGACTTTGGGGTTTGTTGTTGTTTTGTTTTTTGGTTTGTTTTGGTTTGGTTTTGGTTTTTTGGGTTTTTGTTTTGTTTTGTTTGTTTGTTTGTTTTTGTTTTGTTTTGTTTTTTCGAGACAGGGTTTCTCTGTGTAGCTCTATCTGCCTCTGCCTCCCAAGTGCTGGGATTAAAGGCATGCGCCACCACTGCCCGGCTTAAAACCCTGACTTTTATGTTGATGGAATCTTGACCATTCACTCACTTTTCTTCTGATTCATGAACACATGAAGTCTTTAATTCTTCAGAACAGCCCACAAGAAACCACTGGAAGTCACTTCATCTACCATGCCACAGGTTTATTGTAAAAAGATGGGAACTTGCACATTTAACTACAGGACCACTTACATTATTGAGATCCAAGCCAGAAGGAAATTGGGGTATGTGTGGGCTGTGGTGACTTTGACTTTGTGTCCTCAGATGATACACCAGCAGCCCAACCCAGGAGTCCACTACGAGTACGTGATCATGGGGAACAATGCTATCAGCCCACAGGTGCCACCCCACAGGAGACCAGGTAAGGTCCCTACCTTGTCACCAAGTATTCTGAGTCACTTTAAGAGACTGTCTCTGTCTCTGTCTCTCTGTCTCTGTCTCTCTGTCTCTCTCTGTCTCTCTCTCTCTCTCTCTCTCTGTCTCTCTCTCTCTCTCTCTCTCTCTCTCTCTCTCTCTCTCTCTCTCTCCCCTTTACCCTCTGGTCCTGAATGTAGAGAAACCCAATGGACACATATTTCAATAGACTCAGAACATGTTTCTCCATGTGAGTCTCACTGATAGGATATTTCATTCACTTGATCCTAAGTCAAAGATAGACATCCTGATCCCACATCTGGGATGAGTACATCAGCTTCCTATTGCTGCTGTAGCAAAATGACCTTCCAACTGGTATCTTAGAATAAGATGAAGATAGTCTTACAGTTCTGAAGGTCAGAGGTCAGAGGTCTGGAAAGGGTTTCATGAGGCCAATACTGAAGTGCTCCAGTCAGAATCCATTTCTCTCCTGTTTTGGCTTCTAGAAACCTCAGTCTCCATGGCCTCTGACCCCTTCCTCCACCTCCAAAGCCAACATGGTACACATTTCAAGTCTCGCTCCCACTTGGGCTCTGTGCACGGTGCCATCCCCTCTCATTCTCAGGCACCCGTCTCTTTCCTTTATAAGGACCCTGAGAATACCTCGGGCCCTGGTACTCCATGTCTCCTGCCCACCTAAAGCTGCTCTAAAAATAGCATCAAGGCTCTACACCCAGCAAGGGAAGGACCAGAGCTCACATCTCCAGAACCAACTTAATGGCCCATGGGCACTGCAGCCACTCAGGAGGAAGAGACAGAGGACCCCAGCTCAGGCAGGATAGGTAGACTGGCTGCCAACAGTGAGCTCTGGGTTCAGTTGCAAGACCTTGCCTTGAATACGGCAGAGAGCAATCAAGAAAGACTCTTGATTGTGACTGCAGGCCTGCACATATATGTACAATGCACTCTAACATGTGTACATTCACATACATGTAAACACAGGTATACATATGTACACATGCATACACTAAGAGAAAAAAAGTAATAATAACGTCAACTAAAACAAAACAAAAAGCATCTGCCTTCAACTCCCTTTTCCTCCCAGAGGGACTGTCTCTTAACAGTGCAGTGAATTCTGCCCTGCCCCCTCTCTACTCAAACACAGTCGTGTCTGCAGAAAATCTGAGCATTTGTCTACATATCAGATATCATTGTTTTCAATTAGTCAACTCATATCCACCCTAATCATCACCCTTTGCTGAAGTCAGCAAGAAATCCCCTCTCAGTCAATCCAGAGGCTATACACATGTAGCGGGTGTCCATGTACACACATGTGTGCAACAAGCATAAGGAAAGTCCCTGGATCTAGGATGGGCTAAAGCACCACTGGACCCCCACCCCCGCTGTCCCCTCCCTCTGTACTGCCTCCACTGAAGTGCTCATAGGAGGAGCCTCGTGGAACCCTCCAGCTTGAACACAGGATGGGATGGAGACCCCCATCTCACCTCAGATGTGGTCCTGCTCCAAGGACATTTGTGGTTCATGTCAGCGTCCTTGATGCTTAGGAACTGCAAAGCCCTGGCCCTGCCCAAGCTTTTAGACATCACTGTCTGACAAGGCCTGCTCCATCGTCCCCTCGCCCTGCCTGCCCCCCACTGAAGCTTGTGGGAACTCGGCTCTATCCTTCCTGAGAACCCAGGTTTGCACCATGCCAAGGGAGAGTGGTCCTCATCAAACCAAATGGCTTTCATTTTATCTGTTAAAATGAAAATAAGCAAGAGAATCTAAGACCATTGATACTCTCTCAGACTTGAAGAGGGTGGGAAACAAAGATATGTCATATCTCAAAACCGACATGCCACAGCTGCACACGTGTGCGTCTGTGTGTGTACAAACCCAAGTCTATGTGTTTTTGTCCACCACACAACACATGATCATGCTGCTGGGTTAGAACTTCCGGGGGCTGCATTCTTGCTTATCCAAGTTCACAGTTGTGCTTTGGTGGCATTTGGTTTTGACCGCCAGTACGCACTGAAGTCTGTTTGTCTTGCTATTTCATAGAATATTTTAGTAACCATATTTCTTTTTTTTAAATTTTTAATGATTTAGTCTTATTTAATGTCCACTGGTATTTTGCGTGCATGTGTGTCTGTGTGAAGGTGACAGACTCCCTGGAACTGGAGCTACAGACGGTTTTGAGCGGCCATGTGGGTGCTGGGAATTGAACCTGGGTCCTCTGGAAGAGCAGCCAGTGCTCTTAACAGCTGAGCCATCTCTCCAGCCACTAGTAACCATATTTCTATGAACAGCCCTAAGTAAAATAATAAGAATGTGTATACAGCAAATATTCCAGAAACTACATAAGTAGGTAAAAGCATACGTGCATTTAAAATTTGGAGCACTAATCCAGACTGCTAATCTGGAGCACTAAAATCCAGAGCACTAATCCAAAGTTGGCATCTATTTGCACGCCCATGCACAGTGAAAAAGGGGGATTGTACCTTCCAGCAGAGGATTTAGGGACTTGAGCCTCCAAACTCTGTAATCCTTAGTGAGAGGTTAAAAAAAGAAAAAGAGTTGAGGGTCTCCTGGTCCATGTTTTCATAGAAGAGAGTCTCATTTTGAGTGAAATTGAGAGGTTTGGGGCTGTTTGTTTGCTTGTGGGGGAGGGACTGTCTCCTCATGGCCTTTGACATTGTCTTACTCATCTTTTTACATGTTTTTATATGTATGAGTGTTTTGTTGTGTGCCACATGTGTGCTTGGTGCCCCAGGAGGTCAGATGAGGGTGTTGGATCCCCTGGAACTGGAGTTATAGACAGTTGGGAGCCACCATGTGGATGCTGGGAATTGAACCTGGGTCCTCTGCAAGAGCAGTCGGAGCTTCTAACCTCTGAGCCACCTCTGCTTCTCTCTGATTTTTAGTAATGTTTTAAATATGAGAGAAGTACGCCTGTGGTTTCAAATGACTTGTGTTGCATTCTGTCCAGCGGCAAAGCTGTCTCCTTTTTCAACTCAGTGTCCAAAGGAACCTCACCTGTCTGTGCTGCCTCTCCTAGGAGAACCTGTCAATGGGCAGTTGGAGGCCAAAGATAGAAGCCCGGAGGACAGAGAAGAGAGGGAGAAGAACCAGGAGAAGGAAGACTCACGTGGCGAGGCCCCTGAGGTATTGACACCAGACTCCTCGCACACACAGACCTTCCCCGTCAGGCATCCTGATAGGTTCCCTTCCCACCGACCAGACAACGTGGTGCCAGCCCCACAGACCCCCAGGCGAAGCCGGGACCACAACTGGAAGCAGCTGGGGACAACAGACTGCTCTGCCACCTGTGGGAAAGGTAAGCCTGTGTGTGTGGGAAGCCCAAGCAAGGCAGATAAGGGAGGGCCCAGCTGATGAGGCAGCCCCTCACCACATAAACCACGTGCAAGATGGCTTGCTCATGTGTACTGTTGTGTTAGAGGTTCAAAGACAACCCACAGGCTCATCCAGAAGTGGTACTTAAAGATGCAGAAAATCTGTGCTCACACCCCTGTTTGTCACAGTGAAAGAACAGATTTGAGTGAGCAAGTGGGCACATGGGCCGACTCCAGGAGAAACCAGCTCCCAGGAATCCCTTCCTGCAGAGGCACCATCCTCCAGCAATATATGTGACAGTTCATGTCAGATACTGCCAACCAGAGATGCTCACCCACGCTTTGGTGCACAGGTGCTTACATCATCATGCCAAAGGCCTCACTCTGGCACCCTGGGGGTCAGCTGACACAGTACACCAGGGCACCAAGCATACAGAAACAGACATTCCCTGTCCTTCCAGGGCCTCCATGGCTCAAGATCACAGGCATAGGAAACACTCAGGTAGTGAAGGGAACACCACCCCTCCCCACACACAGCGGGAGTGTCCTCCTGGGCCCCAGATTAGGCACAAACCACACCCAAACACCTGTTTTCATAAAGAGATCCTTTATTGAGAGGGAAGAAAAGTTAAAGTGGCCGCTTTCTGACTCAGGCAGAAAACAGCAGCAAATGACCTTGCAGGTGTCATTTTTAAGAAGCAAAAAGGGGGAGGTCTGTGTTAGAATGGGCCAGGATGCGGTGTGGTATTTTGATTGGACATGTTAATTGGGTGAGTCAAAGGGGGCTTTTGATTGCTGGACTTCAATACTTTTGATAGCTGGACCTTGGTGGTCAGCCTCAGGAGGAGAAAGTGGCCAAATAAGGGAACAGACCTTGGGGGCTAGCTTTAGGAATGTAATCTGGTGGTTTTTAGCTGGGCAGAGGGGATGGGGAGAAGGGCTAGTGTCCCTTTGGGCAGAGTGTTACCATGCCCCAAGGGTGTGTCCAAGAAACTACTCAGTTAACAAAACAAACCACACAACATTGGAACAACACAGGCCTGCTGAGGTGAGCTGTCCCTGTGCTTAGTTATGGTCATCAACAATCAGGGAACATACCCACATACTTCAGAGTCTCAAAGTTGATAAATCAAGTTTATAGATGGCTGGTGTGAATGCCATTCTCAAATCTAAAGATGTCAGGGGAAACAACATTTTGGGGGCTTGGGTTTCACTCATCAGCTTCCATCTTCATATACTATTTTCGTATTCTCCTGATTTAAAAAAAAGAAAAACTCCAGGTTCATCCAGTGTCCTACTTCAGTCAGCTAGGACCACCAGAGAAAACCCCTGGCCTAAAGATGTCATATGTATTAACTGCTACAAGAAGGGAGCCCACATGCCAGAGGAAGCATGTAGCCTCTCTCCAAGCAAAAGGAAGATATGAGTATAGGGCTGAGGAGAAAAGTGGAGTTTTGTTTTTTTTTTCTTAATGGTGTTTTGAAAACCTCAAAGCAAAACATGGCTGTAGTTTTATATGAAGGGTGACATGTGTGAAGGAGTCCACATCTGTAACATAGATCCAAGGTCCTTCCCCTGGTGATTCCATGGTCAGGATAGATGGAGAAAGTGGTGTCTGGAAGCCCGTATGTGATTGTCAGGCTTGTGGGGCTAGATATTGACTCTGACTCCTTCAAGGTGACTTGAGAACCTCCTTGCAAGGAAACACCTATGTACTACATAGTTAGAATCTTCTCCCTATCTAGGATGAGGGCATCTTCTTCTGTTGTTACCCTGAAACAGTTGTTCTCTAGGCATGATACTATAGAAACAAAGGCTTTGTGTCCGACCCCGCTTCCCCCACAGAGTTTTCTAAAACCTGGAAGACTATGTGACTCACCCCGGACATTAATTTGGTGAATGGTTTTTGGTTTTTTCTCTTCAAGAGACTTGAATCTGGGCTGGGAAGATGGTTCTGCATGAAGACCTGAATTCAAATCCCAAAAGCCAAGTAAAGTTGGACACATAGCATGAGCATAAGCAATCTCAGCTCCCCACAGAGAGATGGCCGGCAGAGAAGGAAAACTACAGAAGTTCCCAAACTAGCTAGCCTGGCCGACACAGCAGAAAACAGCAAAGAAAAACTGCCTGAAACAAGGTTGAAAACATGGACCAATACCTCAGGTTATCCTCTGACATTCATACATGTGAATACACACACAGAGATATATACACACACACACACAAAGAGAGAGTCTTGGATCTGAGGGTATGAGGTTTACAAGTCTGATAATTAGCACACATGCATACACACAGTCTTGGATCTGAGAGTATGAACTTTGCAAGTTTAATAATTAGCACAAAAACACACATAAAGACACACACACATACACACACGCATGCACGCACGCGCACACATACACACACAAACAGAAACAGAAACAAACATCCCTGGCAGATGCTTCTAACTTTTTCACTTCCAACTTTAGCACTGGCCTAATGGCTTTGGGGACTGGAATTTAGGTCTTTGGTTCTTGGTGTGTGCACAGGGGTAGGGAAGGGGGCTGGAGTTCTTTATGCTCAAAGCCTTGATGAGTCCACAACAATTGCACCTGGTAATTGGAGATTAATTTATGAGCTGTTCTTGCACCATGTTGTTGTGCTCAGGCCACATGAGCAGAGAATGCTGCCTGGAGAATGATTGAACTGGCTTCTATTGTAAGTTTGTGAGGGGAAATGAGATGCCTGTAGACTGTGTCTTGACAGAGTCAGACAGCTAGAGATAATTCTGCCAAAAGGCCAAGATCATTTAATAAGATTTTATCCAAGGCATTATAGAGATAAGCAGGGCGTCTCAGCATTGACATAGGAACCCGAGATCCAGATGGACCATTTTCCAGCTCTTCTGCCGCTTACGAGTTGGTGTGGTGCCCAGCTCCGATGAAAACTGTCACTGTGTCATTTGCAATCCAGAATGACATGTGGAGAAGATTCTTTCCCACCCTGTCTAGGGACTGCACAATACTGATTTGTGGCTGTGGTGAGACAAGGACCCTGGGTGGATGCTACTGGCCCATCCAGGTGGTCATTCGGCAGGATCCTCAATGGAGAAACATCCTACATGTGGCCAAAGGTAGCTGTGAACGTGGCTTGAGACAAAAGTTGTAAACTTATTTAAAACAAAACAAAAGCATTTCTGAGCTTGATTGTGAGGCTCTTGAGCAGGACCTCTGTGGATAACAGCACTGTGGTACATCAGAAGATTAGAAATGCTTGCTGGAGGACACAAAGGAGACATTCCCCAGCTCCTGCTGTTTGTCACCTGGGAGGGGAAGAGAAAGGCATCTCCATATCTGCTTCATGTTCAAGGCTCCTCTTCAGAACAATTCTAGCTTCAGAGCCACAGGGGGGACACACCTGGAACCCTGTGCTCCCACAGGACTGATGGCCAAAGACACGCAGGGCATGGGCGGGGCACTGCAGATACACAAAGCATGCAGCTAAACTCAGTCCTTGGCACAAGTGTGCTGGTACTGGGTACTCTTCCGCTACAAAACCCAAGTCCCTGCCCTTGAGAGACCATCATCTGTCCCTCACAAACCCCCTCCTAGACATCTCCCACCCTCCCTGGTGAAGGTGATCACACCTGTACAGCTACCATTTCAGCAGCATCCTACCATCCAAGACTTTGTTCCCTCAAGACGGTACCCAAGAGTGGCCCTTGATCACTGTGGCCATCAGCCATGATGCCCAGACCTCTGTGCATCTCCTGGCTTGGCTCTGTTGATTCTTGTCTTTCCAAGTCTGGAGTTACTCAACTATTTTCTTGATGCTTCTTCCGACTGACTCTCAAGTTAGTCTCACAGACCTCAACACTGTTCCCCAAGTTTTGCTTCCATGTCCAGTACCTCATGACTCTATTTTGATCAATCTGACTGCGTACAAGCCAGGGCAACCAATCTCAGGTCCATCCTGCCACCTGAAGGCCAACCAGCACCTGTCCCGCCACCCTGCCCCTGCTTGTTAGCAATCAGAGGAATCGTTGCATCTCAGTCTCGAACAATAGGACTCCAGGTGACAGAATCCCTCTCTGCAGATACTAAAGCTAAACCAAAGAAAGAAACCATTGCAGTCACCAGAAGCAAGAGTTAATAAAGCTGCTATTTTCTCCGCATCGGAGAGACAAAGAGCCTCTGATTTCATGTGTTTGGTACCTTTCCATGGAGCTGGACCATGGACAATGGGCAATGCATGTAAAAGCAGTCAAATGGGAGGGGAGGTAAGCAGTGGCCATCTGCCAGACAACCCCAAGCAAGACCCATCTTTCCAGGCACAGAGCATTCCTATGGTATCCTGTATCATTTGGGCTAAATGTATTAGGTTTCCCATCTGTGAGTGCCAAGCAGTTGGGGTACCTTACTCTTGCTTTTCAATCCACAGAGCTGTAAGTGGAAAAGTTACAGCCACATGGTCTGGAGGGAAAGGAACAGGCCAGCTAAAATCTTTTCTTAATCCCCTAATAGCTGAGTTTCAAATGCACAGGCTGTGGGCTGAGTCTTATTCATCTTTGTGACTTAGCACAATGTGCTTAATGTGGGTTGAATTTAATTTAAAAATATCTCCTAGGGCTGGGGAGATGGCTCAGCAGTTAAGAACACTGACTGCTCTTCCTGAGGATCCATGTTTGGTTTCCAGCATCCACATGGCTGCTGACAACTATCTGTGACTTCAGTTCCAGGGGATCTGACACTGTCTTCTGGCCTCTGTGGCTACTGCACAAATGTAGCATACTGACATACATGCAGCTAAAATACCCATACAACATAAAAATAAATCAGAATTTTAAAATAAAATATAGGGCTGGAGAGATGGCTCAGCCGTTAAAGGCTAGGCTCACAACCAAACTAAAATAGATCCTATGTAATGGATACAGGCATGTCGCTGGACAAACTTTAATACCAAAAAGGGCTCTGTTTGCTATTAATTTTATGGTCACAACTGCTTTGAACTCAGCTGATACTTGGACTTGGAACATTTTAAATAGTGGTCTTGAGTTATAGCTACAGGTTATATAAATACTATAGGCCCCTTTACTGCCATAGTAATTTCAATAAATGGTTATCTCAGATTCAAAACTCTCTTAGAAATTGTCATATTTCTTACACAAGCTGCCCTCTGGCTCAGGGTGTCACACAAGGCCAGCTTGAAGGAGCCCTGCATCACACACATGACTGATGACATTGAGGTACTGACGTTAAATGTTTATGGCTGAGCACCCGACCATCACTTACCCTCAGTCTCTTGAATGGCCGTGTGTCCCTGCATCCTCTGCCATTTCTTTCTCTGACTAAGACAGAGAGTAGCATTTGCTTGTGTGTCCAGAAGGCAGCTTGCTGTTCTGTCCCTTTAGAGGTGACTTTGAGAACAGCAGTAGGTTGCCCTAGAATCTAGCACCTCTTACCCGTGGTTTTAACTGGATTTATAGTACCAGGCATGGAATCCCTGTAGGGAGCAGGTGATAACAGGGGTGGGAGGATGAGAGTGGAGGCAATGAGAATGCACTGTGTGTGTGTGTGTGTGTGTGTGTGTGTGCACGCAAAACTGTCAAAGACCAAATGTAATAAAAGATTATTAAACACACTTGTAAAAGAAAAAAAGTTAGCCTTCATGGTACAATTAAAATTTTAGTGAGTTGTAGGTTTTTTTTAAAAATGCCTGACCGGTTAGAAGCACAGATAAGCATGGTTTTTAAATGAATTAGAGTTTTATGTTAGCCTCCTTTGTAGGGACAAGTTACTCCCACTTCATAATAATAAAGTAATACCCAACTTCTGCCAGCAGGTGGCAGAAGAGAGACAAAGTTGAACTGAGACCCAGGAATTCCCCATAACTGGCTTTTTATAGAAAATAGTTTGTCCTTATTAAGGCAATGGAACCAGTCTTTGTATTCAAAACAAAAACATAAAGCAGTTACTATATTTCCAAAAGAGTCCTAACAGCTTAGAACTCTGCTAGGCCCTGAGGTTACCGAGGTGAACCAGGGCTTCACTGTCCTGAGAAGCACGGCCTCGTGGGAAGTGGGCCGATGCTGAGGAGGCCAAGGCTGAGATCAGGAAACTGTTAGAGGATCGTGTGAAACAAAGCAGGATGGCAGCTGCTCTTCTGTAATTCTTGAATATCCTTCTTCAACCTCATGTACACATCAGTGCCTGGCTAGCAGCCAAATTCATCCCACGTTAGTCCAGTGGACAGCCCCCTTCCCTGACACACGGGCACAGACACACCCAAGCCTGGCCATCTCTCTATTCACAGCTAGACCCTCCAGGGCATTTGCTCTCTGACACCTCTAGAGAATCTTGGGAAAGTTTCTGTTTGTGCACAGTCTGTGCTCACTCTATTGACAAGTGAGCTCTTTACTGTCTCTGTGTGTGCATGTGTGTGTACATACATGTATGTGCATGTGTATATACATGTGTTCATGGGTGCACATGAATGCATGTGTGTGCGTGGAGATCAGAGGACAGCCTTGGCTGTCATCCTTCAGGAAGGTATCCACCTCGTTTTTGAGAGAGGACCTCTTGTTGGGACCTGGAACTCACTAATGAGGCTAGGTGGCTGGCCAGCCAGCTCCAGGAACCCACCTGTCTCCACCTCCCCAACTGTGGGATTCTAAGCATGTGCCACTATGCCTGGCTTTTTGACAGGCACTGGGGATCTAACGTGGGTCCTCGTACGAGGGCTTAATTGACTGAACCATTTTCCCACCACATCTCATAAAATCTTCAACAACTATAAAAAATTTTATCTTCCTTTTACAAATAGATTGTAAATTCACTGGGGACAAGAACTGTGTGTGTGTGTGTGTGTGTGTGTGTGTGTGTGTGTGTGTGTGTTCTTTGCACACCCACAGCCCCTAGCAGAGCCATGTAAGTATGTCTATATCAACAAACAAGATGGAGGGATATGGGACTTGAACTAACCAGTCCTGTACCCCCCGCATCAGCATCCAAATGCCTGTGCATCTTCATCATGGCCTGTATCCCAGTGCGTAGGCTGCCCTTCAGGCATCTTCCTTGTCGTTACAGGGTCGCAGTACCCAATCTTCCGCTGTGTGCACAGAAACACACACGATGAGGTTCCTGAGAGCTACTGTGACCCCAGCATGAAGCCAACCCCAGAAGAGGAACCCTGCAACCTCTTCCCCTGCCCAGCCTTGTAAGAGGCCTCTCTGGCTAGGTCACCTTTCCTCAGGTCACTTGGGGTTGATGGGCACAAAATCTTAACAGCAGATACTGTTGAGTTTTTAACCCCATATAAATGTGGTATATAAACACTGACTGGAACTGTGTCCAGGACACAGACAGTTTAGCAAGCCTGCCCATGTTTCTGGAAGAACTGGGGAGTTGATGGTCTGTAGCAAGCCGGCAAGCTTAGCCAGGAATCCCGTCCAGGAAATCAAGGGAGGCCGTAGGAATGAGAACCCAGTGAGGCAGCTCACAGATGAGCTGACTATAAGATAGATGATGCCAAGTCGGCCTGGAGGACTCAGGAAGAGTGTCCAAGAGAGGTTGGAGACAGGTCATTAAGTGATAAATGAGACCGTCTCAGATGGATTGGGGCAGGTCCCAAAAGGTCAAAGCTTAATCCTTGGAGTAGAGAAAAATATAATTTGTATTCAAATATGTGCTGAACACCTCTAGTCTCATTCAGTAATTGTCAAGATTAGGGCATGGAAATAGTGACAGCAGAGAATGCCTAGGAGACATCTCTTAGCTCCCAAGAGGGTTAGTGTTATATGGAAATTAAGCCAACTTGGGGGGTGTTATTGGGGGGATTCTGCTTTGATGACTAGATAAAAATCATCTCTACCTGTCTCATTCTTTCTATGAATCTGAACAATCTAGCCATGGTAAATAGCATGTCCTCGTTCAGGCTCCCTTACAGACACATGACCTTTGGGCACTGTTCTGGGGAGAGGGCCCCCATTGATTTTTCTGTGTACTCCTGTTAACTGATCTTCTCCCCTCTTCCCTCCCCACATCCATTCCATGAGCCAGCTGGGACATCGGGGAGTGGTCTGAGTGCAGCAAAACCTGTGGCCTGGGCATGCAGCACCGCCAGGTCCTGTGCCGCCAGGTGTATGCCAACCGCAGCCTGACGGTGCAGCCTTACCGCTGCCAGCACCTGGAGAAGCCTGAGACCACCAGCACCTGCCAGCTCAAGATCTGCAGCGAGTGGCAGATTCGGACCGACTGGACCTCGGTACGGGACCTCCCTCTTTCTCAAATACCCACCACCACACTCCCACCTCCCACTGCTAGGACCCGTGATGGGTAGGGTGGGGGAATGTTTGCTGGGCAGCCTGACTGCAAATACATTTCATACCAACAGCTCAGTAGAGTTCTGGCTAGTGTGCATGGCCCATATCCAGTCTTGTGAGTGAGCCTTATGTGAGTGAATCCTGTACCTGCAGACTTCACCTGCCCTGTGTCTCCCATGTGTTAAGAGAAGGTTGACTACTTAGTAAAGTCAGCACCTTCTAGTGTGGTGCATGCATCCTGGAGATGGAAAGGCTGAGGCCCTGAGCAGGCCAGTAAACAAGATGCCACCCAAGAAGGTTCTTAGAGGAACAGGCCAGGGTGTCTTCCCTTGATCATTTCCTCCCCGGGGAATTACAGGAATTGCAGGGGACCCAACAAACAGGGTCCTTCTCACCTCATCTGTTGAGGGTCGGGTGACAAAGCCTGAGGACAGGATACCAAAGCCTGCTGTGTTCCAGTGCTCGGTGCCCTGTGGCGTGGGGCAGCGGACCCGGGATGTGAAGTGTGTGAGCAACATCGGGGATGTGGCACATGATGAGGAATGCAACATGAAGCTCCGCCCAAATGACATCGAGAACTGTGACATGGGGCCCTGTGCCAAGAGCTGGTTCCTCACAGAATGGAGTGAAAGGGTGAGTGTACCGCTGGCAGGGATCAGCTGTGTCCCAGGGACTCCCAGAGCCACTCAGAGACACACTGGTAGCTCAGAATCCCAAAGTTGATTCCTTCCCCAGTGAGACGTCAAGAACGTCTCGCGTGCCCTCATAAGATTCCAGCGGCAAACCGAAGCTCCCCCGGGGAAACTCAAGGGTTTGTTGGGCTTCCTTCAGAGCGTGGGCAAGGGGTGGCCTGCAGGAGTGTAGGTGACCCCAACCTAGCAGCGTTGGAGAGGTGCAAGGCGGCTTCCCCTTTGATTTCTGTCTGATCCCAACCTAGCAGTGTTGGAGGGGTGCATGGCGGCTTCCCCTTGGATTGCTGTCTCAGTCAATGTTCTAGTACTGTGAAGAGACACCATGACCACAACAACTCTTATAAAGGAAAGCATTGAGTTGGGACTTGCTTCAGAGGTTTAGTTCATTGTTGTCATGGCGGCACACAGGCAGACATGGTGCTAGAGAAAATGAGAGGTCTACCTCCAGATTGGATCCACAGGCAGCAGAAAGATGAGACATTGGGCCCGACTGGAGCATTTGAAACCCCAAAGCCCACACCCAGAGAAATACTTCCTCCAACAAGGCCACACCTGATCCAACAGGCCACACCTCCTAATCCCTGTCAAGTAGTGCCACCCCCTAATGACCGAGCATTCAAATCTATGAGCCTGTGGGGGCCATTCCTAGCCAAACCGCCACAGTTACTTACCCTCCTCCCTGTCTATATGCTCAGAGGTTCCTAGCCCATGTGCAGTTAGAGAAGAATTGCACACTCGTGGCTGAAACCTTAAGTGACTGTCTGGTGACCCTCCTCACCCCCTCCCTCTCTGAGGAGTGCCAACACTCCTCAGGTTCAATCATGATTGACTCTTACAAGCAGGCTCAGCTGAGCTGATAAAGATGGCGGCTGTTTTGCTCAGAGGACCACCGGCGGCTACACTAGCTTTGGCAAAAGGCCAGGGGTGGATCACTATGGATTTATAGGCTCCTGTGAGGACCAAGGGGCTCTGCAGTTAAGGAAGGGGTGTGAAAAAATTAGCTTTCTTCTCCTCAGCATTCCATAGATTAGGAGAGGACCACGTAGATGCTGTGCCTGGAATATGGTAGACATGCAGTGAATTATAGGCACCTCCCCTGTTTTTTTTTAGTAGCTAAAAGCATGTTACATGCTGTCCCCTATCCCAGAAGCCTAGCCTTTCTCAGGGCCTAGCCATTAAATAAAACTCAAAGGCACATACAACTGTCACTCCACTCATTACTATATGCAAGAGAAGCCAGCAGTCAGTTGACTTCATCCATCAGAGACCAAAACAGAACCAAGAGCAGATCTGTGCAGCTTAGTTCCTGCTGTGTGAGGGGGTGCCCTGTCTTCCCCCGTTTCTGCTGGCAGGCTTCCTGGGCCTGGGGAGCTCCTTTCAGATCTAAATCTGCCATGCTTTCCCAGCCACTGGCATAATAGAGAGAATTCCTTCTTCCGGCCCATCATCCTGGTCCTCTCACTGGGCACTGGCTCCATCTTTGACCAACTACTCTGGGAGATTTGGAGACCCCCACCTGCCGCAGGGACATGTACAGCCTAAGTGTGGAAAGCAGGTTCAGTCCATTTGTCAGGTGGAAAGCTGTAGTATTATGTAGGGAGAAATGTTTGTAGAAGTTGAGCAGAGATAAATAATGTTTAGATTACTTTTTGAAGATTTTTTATTATTATTATTTTCTCTCTCTCTCTCTCTCTCTCTCTCTCTCTCTCTCTCTCTCTGTGTGTGTGTGTGTGTGTGTGTGTGTGGTGTGTGTTGGTGTCATGTGTATTCAGGTGGCCACAGATGACAGAAGAGGGTGTCAGATCCCATGAGTCTAGAGTTACATGCAGCTGTGATCTGGAACCAATTTAGGTCCTCTGCAAAAGCAGTGAACACTCAGGATTGGTCTTTCTTTCTTTCTTTCTTTCTTTCTTTCTTGCTTTCTTTCTTTCTTTCTTTTATTGGGGGGGGGTCAGTTTTAGTTTTTTGGGTTGGTTTGTTTTGTTTTTGGTATTTTGATACAGTGTCTCTCTATGTAGCCCAGGCTGGCCTAGAACTCACTGTGTAGACTAAGGCCTGCCTCTACCTCCCCAATGTTTGGATTAAAGATTTGTGCCGCCATGCCCAGCTGGCAAGCACTAGAAACAGCTGAGCCATTTCCCCTTTGAGTTACTTCTTATTCTCTACAAGAGATTTTAAACACCTTTAGTTGCACAGTTGTGAACTTCAGACCACACATGGCTAGAACAAAAATGTGTCCAGACTGGATTGCTCCAGTTACTGTTAACAAATGGTTTCTTTTAACCCAAGGAGTTGATTCATTGTCTCAGATTTCTCACAATGATATAAACAGAGCTGAAGTCACAAAGACAGTGTGTGACCCTTGGTGGAGCAGGGACTCATTCTACCCTTAGGTTCTCAGCCTGTAATTGAACTAACAAAAGATTAACTAGGTCAGTGGGTCTCAACCTTCCTAACACTGGGACCCTTTAATACAGTTCCTCATGTTGTGGTGATCCCCAACCATAAAGGTATTTTCATTGCTATTTCATAACTGTAATTTTGTTACTGTTATGAATCACAATGTAAATATCTGTGTTTTCCGTGGGTCTTAGGTGACTCCTGTGATAGGGTTGTTCAACCCCAAGGGGTCATGACCTACATGTTGAGAACCACAGAACTAGAGAAACATATTTTAATTTTTTTGTTTTGTTTTGTTTTTTTCAAGATAGGATTTCTCTGTGTAGTTTTGGTGCCTGTCCTGGATCTCTGTAGACCAGGCTGGCCTTGAACTCACAGAGATCCACCTGCCTCTGCCTCCCCAGTGCTGGGATTAAAGGCGTGCACCACAGCCACGCGGCAACATATTTTAATCTGATGTTAATATTATCCATGGTGAAGGGAACTTTGTAGGAAAGAAGTGGCGGCCACAGCTTGTTTGGAGGGTTTATATTCTGCTCTGACAAGGAGGAAAGACACACACAGAAGTAACTAGATGCGACAAAGTGTTTGACCAGCAAGGGATGGTGACTTAGGAATGACAGAGGCATGGGAGAAGTGACAGGGGAAAGATCATTCAATTAATCATCTCACAGCCAACCCCCACCTCCACAGATAAGAATGTTCTCTTCACTCTAGCAAGCCTAGTGTTAGAGGGCTGGATCCCAGGAGCTCACTGGCCAGCCAGTGTAGCTGAACTGGTGAGCTTCGGGTACAGTGAGAGACCCTGACTCAAAAAATAAGGTGGAGAGCAATTGAGGAAGACACCCAACATGAACTTCCGGTTCCCACCTACACACACATACACACATACAGCACATATACATACTTACACATTCACAAAATTGTTAAGCAATTTTAGAAACAAAGGAAGGAATGGGATAGAGAATACCATGTGACTTACAAAGCTTCAAAGAGTGTGTTACAGGGGCAAGCAAGGATGTTTTACAGAGGAAAGGGCATTTGAGCCCAGCCCTCAAGGATTCTGGTGTTTCCTGATAAAGGGAAGGGCATCCAGTAAGAGGGGACATGTTCAAGGGCTCTCATAGCCTCTCATGTGATCAGGGGACTGCCGCCATGCTGACTCTGTCCAGAATGGGGTATGAGGTGAAATACTGGAACATAAGTCTAGAAGAATGGATTGGTTGGGACCACTTAAAATTTATGAGAGATGGGTGGTGGTGGCACATGCCTTTAATCCCAGCACTTGGGAGGCAAAGGCAGGCAGATCTTTGTGAGTTCGAGGCCAGCCTGGTCTACCAAGCGAGATCCAGGAAAGGTGCAAAGCTACACAGAGAAACCCTGTCTTGAAAAAAAATATTGATGAATTGTTTCTGGAATTTCCCATATAACTCGTACAAACTGCATTTGACCATGAGTAACTAAAACTATAGAAGGCAAAAGTAATAGATAAGGCAGAGATTTCCTGTCACTGAAGTATGTCATGTGTGAGAGAGGAAAAAGTTTAAGAGACAGTAAGACCTTGGCATCATTTGCAGGGTCCCCACTAATATGCCCTCCTTCTGTCTTACAGTGCTCAGCCGAGTGTGGGGCTGGAGTGAGGACTCGTTCAGTGGTGTGCATGACCAACCATGTCAGCAGCCTGCCTCTGGAAGGCTGTGGGAACAACAGGCCAGCGGAGACTACGCCATGTGATAACGGGCCCTGCACTGGCAAGGTGGAGTGGTTCACTGGCAGCTGGAGTCAGGTGAGTGACCAGAGCTGGGTACATCTTTGTGTCCCTGGCAAGACACAACATAGCAGAGAGGTTAGGAACCAGCTTTGAATCTGGCCATGCTACCAGCTGCCTGTCACAACCTGGAAAAGCGGCCATGTTCTTGGTGCCTCGTTCAACCAACAGGTATACCTTTCCTGTGTGCTCACTTAAGTACCTCGTTCAGTCAACAAGATTCAGTGTTCACCTACTGTGTGCTCACTTAAGTACCTCGTTCAGTCAACAAGATTCAGTGTGCGCCTACTGTGTGTTCACTTAAGGACCATGTTCAGCCAAAAAATTTCAGTGTGTACCTACTGTGTGCTCATTTAAGTGCCTTGTTCAGCCAACAAGATTCAGTGTGTGCCTACTGTGTGCTCACATAAGCTCCTTGTTCAGCCAACAAGATTCAGTGTGCGCCTACTGTGTGCTCACTTAAGCACTTGAGCTACATCTGTAAACAAAACAAGTTTCTCTGCCTCAGGGAAAGAACATGAGCAGTCAAGGGACAGATAGTAAATGCAGCAGGTGGCTGTCACTGTCATGTCATTACCACGACTGAAGCTGGTTCTGTCAGTACTTGACAGTGTCAGACACTTCCGTTTAAAAATCTGGAGATGGGGCCTGAGAGATAGCTCAATGGGTAAATCGTCTGTTGCACAAGCGTGAGGATCTGAGTTTAGACTCTCCAGAACCCATGTAAAAGCTGGACATGGTAGCACACATCTGTAATCCTGGCACTTGTCTCCTGAGATAGGAGATGGAGACAGAGGACTCCCTGTAGGCCTGAAGGCCAGCCAGCCTGGGACACAGAGTGAACACTAAGAGACCCTGCCTCAAAGTAGAATGTGAGGGCCAACTGGCAAGCTTGTTGTGACCTCCACACATGCACCATGGTACATGTTTGCCTGCACACATACACATACACCATACACACAAGTTTGTTTTTAAGCTGGAAGTGTACATTATAAAGAGCAAATAATAAAGAAACTAAAGTAACTTACAAATTGATGAGCTAATTTTTCCAACATTGAACCCAGAGCCATCCTCCTGACTGCCCGGTCACAGCCCCTACTTCACCCCACACACAACCCCTACCCCCGCCACTGCCCTGGATTTGAGTTCTTGGCCCCATTTAGCATCTGGCTCCCAGGGCTGGCTGATTCTCTGTGCTTTTTTGGCTGAAGGTCATGATTTACACATTATCAAGTTGTCTGGCTTTGCCCTGTGACCAACACAGGCCCTTTGGAAAGAGAGTTGACAGCAAAGGGCAGGAGGCAGGAGACGCCCATTTGTCCTTCCCCAGTCACCCCAGCCTGCGGTCAGTTTGAAGGAAGTAATCATCAGCTGGGCATGGTGACTCGTACCTTTAGTCCTGGCACTCTGAGGCAGAGCCAGGTGGATCTCTGTGAGTTCAAGGACAGCCTGGTCTACAGAGCAAGTTCCAGAACAGCCAGGACTAGTGAGACCTTGTCTCAAAATAAAATTTCAAAAAAAGCAATTATCCAAAGAAAAAATACTGCTTCAACAGGTATGCTCATGAACTCAGGATGTCATCATTTGTCACTACCCAGGAAAATATCACATAACCATAGCAACAGTCAAGCAGGGGTGGTGAGACACACCTGTAACCATAGCAACAACCAAGTAGGGATGGTGAGACAGACACACCTTAACCATAGCAACAACCAAGCAGGGGTGGTGAGACACACCTGTAACCATAGCAACAGTCAAGCAGGGGTGGTGAGACACACCTGTAACCATAGCAACAACCAAGTAGGGATGGCAAGACAGACACACCTTAACCATAGCAACAACCAAGCAGGGGTGGTGAGACAAACCTGTAACCATGCAACAGTCAAGCAGGGAAGACGAGACACACTGGTAATCCTAAAACTCAAGGGCTGCTGCAGGAGATAGAAATTTCAAGGGCAACCTCATCTATACATGATGCTTTCTCAAAAACATAAAATAAAATAAAATAAAATAAAATAAAATAAAATAAAATAAAATAAAATAAAATAAAATAAAATAAAATAAACAGTGATCATTAGGGTGTCCTAGGTGCACATAATACAGTAGCCAATGACAGAATATGAAAATGTAAAAACTGGGGCCGGGGGTGTTTGGGAGATGGCTCACCAGTTAAGAGCACTGTTACTGTTACCGAAGACCTGAGTTCAGTTCCTAGTACATACATGGTGGATCACAACAATCTTTAACTTTAGTTCCAGGGGGTTGATGCCCTCTTCTGGTTCTGTGGGTATCAGACACCCATGTGGCACACATACATACATGCAGGTAAAACCCACATACATATAAAATAATATATGTATATGTGAGCATATATGTTCATATTTGTACTGGAGGTGTGGTTCAGTTGGTAGAGAATTTGCCTAACATGCATGAAGCCCTAGGTATCCTCAGCACTACATAAAATCAGACATGTTGTGCATTCATGTAATCCCAGGATTTGGGAGGTAGAGGCAGAAAGATCAGAAGTTTAAGATCATCCTTGGCTACATGGGGAGTTCAAGGCCAGCCTGAGCTACGAGACACCCTGCCTTGAAATATACATATACATTTTATAGTGAATTGTTTTTATGTAGACAGCATGGGCAAATGTTTTCTTCTTTGATTGTCTTTAATGTTTTGATTGACAAAATCTGTAAAAATCAAAAGATTCAGAGAGAATGGGTTGAAATATTTCCAGTGCAACTTTCATGAGCATCCCTGTTGGACACTAATGTAACTGAACTCAGCTCCCTCTTATGGGAGTCCTGACTTAGCTCGGTGATTTCACCTCCCTGAGTCTGTTTCTGTAGTTAGAGTTTTCCTGCCTGGCCCAGTCAGGACAAATCTCTTTTACCCACCAGTCCCACAGTTGCTCAGACCCAACCAAGAAAGCACACAGAAACTTATATTGTTTAGAAACTGTATGGCCGTGGCAGGCTGCTTGTTATCTACTTCTTCTATCTTAAATTAACCCCTTTCTGTTAGTCTATATTTTGCCACATGGCTTGTGGCTTACCGGTGTCTTTACATGTTGCTTCTCATGGCGGCGGCTGGTGGTGTCTCTCTAGCCTTCTACTTCCCAGAATTCTCTTCTCTCTTGTCCCACCTATACTTCCTGCCTGGCCACTGGCCAATCAGAACTTTATTTACACAGAGCAATATCCACAGCACTTCCCCTTTTCTTTTTTTTTTAAGGAAGGTTTTAACTTTTACATAGTACAGTTACATATAACAAAACAATTATCAAGCAAGAATTACAGTTACAATATTAAAGAAGATATCCTATCTATCTTATATTTGTGAGTCTAAGGTTTTATATCTAACTTATCTTTTATCATAACTGAGGAAATTATAACTATCTAGTCTTCAACCACATCAAAGACCTCAGAAGGATATAATATTACCTGAGAACCGGGAGAAGGATGCAAGCATTTTTCGGGAGTCTTGCAAGAGTAGACAGAGACAGCTGGCAGCCTGGACAGTCACCTAATGTTCCTTTGTAAAGTTGGGGCATTTGTCTTCAGCCCACAGGGCTAGAGTCTCTCCGTCACTTCTCTCAGTGTCCTGTAGAATGTCTGGCAGTTTCCTCTGTGAAGCAGGAACCTGAAGGACCATTTTGTCAAGCAAAGTTTAGTGGTCACCTTTCTATGGGTCCTGCATGTCCAGTCGATCAAGCAGTTCAGGCAAGAACAGTTTCTTGTCCAAATGGCTATTTTTGTTAAGGTGAAGATAAACTCCATATGAAGTGTCTTCAATGCCCATCCTCCTCTCTGAAGTAAATCAGTGCTGCCAGGAGCAGACATGTCTCACTGTCCAGAAAGTCTAAATTTTAAAAATATTTTAAATGCCATATTCTGTAGACCTTTGAAGTGTTTGAAGATTACCTGTCTATCTGAAATATCTCTTTGTATACCTAGAAGACTTAACTAACATGGCTATGAGTATGATTATCATAGATGACCAGTTATTAATCTATTTTTAATTATCCATTTCAATTTAAAATGAGCTATACAAACGTAATACCTTAAACACGAGTAGAAATATACACACAGTATAACAAAATTAACTTTAAGTTTGTATCAATAGACTAAAATCTATACCAATGTAAAACATTTTAAATGAGTTGTTGCTCTTTAGAAGTAAGTTCCCTAATCTACCCTTTCATCCTATTATATCTATATCATATCCCCTTTTTATCTTTAGAAAGAGATTGCATTTATAATCAACCTGTTTAAAATAAAATAGTGGTTTTTCTCTGTCCCGCACCAGAGGGCTCTTCTGATTTGGGACACAAGAATCTCTTAACCTTTTCTTTTAAAAATACGTCTGGGTTTAGAGAAGGAGTGAGCCAATTCCATCTCCAAAGCCAGCTTGATAATTTTGGGAATGTGGGCGTAGTTTCTCTTACTACTTCCTGCTGGAGGGGGGCGCTGTTTCTTATGGGGACACAAAGAAAATTTTAGGATTATGGAGTAGTCCATTAGGGTGAACCTCTGAGCCAGTTGCCTTGAAACCATTCTGGATGTCGGATCATCTGGGCCATGGTGTCATTGGAGACCTTTCAGGTAGTCTTGGCTGATCAAACCTGATGTATCTTAATCTGGAACAAATCCACAGCCTCTGGCTTTCTGTGGAAACAAAAGCAGAGACTCCTTTCCAAAGCAACATATCCTTATATCCAAATTTTGAAGTCAAGGTACCTTTAAAATTTACATATTTATTTAACTCAACAGCTTTTACAATCAAATCTTTTTCTGTAGTTAAAAATCCCAAAGACAACATAAACCAGATTCTCTGTGTAATATCCATCTTTGTAAGATTGAAACGCCTCTGTGGCTGCTGTCTCCACCCACCTCAGCTTCCCAACATGGTGGTGGTAGAGTTTACCATCAGCTCTGGGTCTGGAGCCATGTGTACCATCAACTATCAGAAGCAGTTCTATCAAAGCAGCGCATAGCCCAGAAACCCTTTTTTGTTTTTGTTTTTGTTTTTTTTTAACTCGCAAAGGCTAAATCCACCACGCAGCAGAGTAAAGTGTCACTTATAGATTCCTCATTCCCGCCGCACTGCAGGTCAGACGCACACGCCGGGAACCCGCCATAGTAGCTCAAACCGGCAGGCTGCTGCTAACTTGAGAGAGACAATTAGGAAGCTGTTTTTAGCTCCGTCTTAGAATCTTTTTTCTCAGGTTTTAGGTGGAAACTCTTACCAACACGTTGGGCGCCATTTGTAGTTAGAGTTTTCCTGCCTGGCCCAGTCAGGACAAATCTCTCTTACCTGGCAGTCCCACAGTCGCTCAGACCCAACCAAGTAAACATACAGAAACTTATATTGTTTAGAAACTGTATGGCCGTGGCAGGCTGCTTGTTATCTACTTCTTCTATCTTAAATTAACCCATTTCTGTTAGTCTATACTTTGCCACATGGCTTGTGGCTTACCGGTGTCTTTACATGTTGCTTCTCATGGCGGCGGCTGGTGGTGTCTCTCTAGCCTTCCCATGTCTTACTACACAGAGGACAATGACACTCTCCTCGGGCTGTCAGGAGGTCTCCTACTTTTCCTGTGGCTGTAATAAAACACTAACCAAAACCAACTTAGGGAGGAGAGAGTCCATTTCACCCAATGCTTCTAGGTCACAGGCCATCATTGAAGGAAGTCAGGGCAGGAGCACAAGCAAGAACTGAGGCAGAGACCTCAGGGCCGCTGCTCACTGGCTCCCTCAGGCGCAGAGTCTGCTACCTTTGTTACTGAGCCCAGGTCCACCTGCCTAGAGATGGCACCACCCACAGTAGGCTGGGCCCTCCCACATGAGCTAAGAAAATGCCCACAGGCCAATCTGAGGGAGTCAGCTCTTCAGCTGACATTGTGTCAAGTTGACAGCCAAGGTTAGCTGTCACAGACAGCTTAGGGGTCAGGTCACACAGGGTGTGACCCACGGCTGGCAGTGGGGAAGCACTCGGTCAAAAGTAGATCTCTTCTCTCTGTGTTTATTCGTTTATTTTGACCTGGCAGCTGTGAGATGCCTTTGTTGCCAGCCATGTGCAAGAATCTGTGCTTATGGCCCACACTCCCACAGCACACATGGGACAGTAAACTGGAGGGGAGAGGTTCTGCTAGCCGGGGCCTGCCAGCCAGTGTGAGCCAAGGTTATTTCTACAACCAGATCCACACTGATCAGCAGCTACAGCACTGCCCCTCTGGGGAGACATGGCGTAGTGGGAAAGACAGTGTGTGCTCCAGAGGGGACCATGAGTGGTGTGGCCTGCAGACACCACCACCACAGCCCCCAGGTCACTGTCACCCACGGGCAAAAATGGATTCCTCCTTGGGTTGTCCATGTCCTTGAGAACTCACTGGGGCCTGGGCCCTGGCCCATCTTCCTGACTCTTGCTGCTGATGGCGTCCACAGACAGGGCTGCAGTGGGGGTCAGGTGTCAGTTGCACCAAGACATTGTCCCAGCCCTCACGCAGACCAATGTCACTGTCTCCTCTTCCATCTCTCTCTATCATATTTTTTTCAGACAAGTTCTCTCTCTAAACCTAGAGCTCACTAGTTAGCTAGACTGGCTGACCAGCAAGCCTCCGGGATCCTCCTTGTCTCTGCCTCCCAGCACTAAAAGTCACATCCGGCCTTTTACATGGGTGCTGGGAATCTGAACTCACGTCCTCTCACTTGTACAGCAAACATTTCACCCACTGAGCCATCTCTCCAGCCCCTGTGTTCTTTATCAGCAATGGACTTCACCAGCGTCTTTGCCAACGTCTAGTCTTGTATCCAGAATTGAGGATGTCCCTCCAGGAACGTGGCTTCCTTCCCCCTGTGCATCATGCGATGGCCACCTGTCTCTGCTTCTTCTCCAGTGTTCGGTCGAGTGTGGCAGTGGGACGCAGCAGAGGGAGGTGATCTGTGTTAGGAAGAACGCCGACACCTTTGAAGTGCTAGACCCCTATGAGTGTTCGTTCCTGGAGAAACCCCCGAGCCAGCAACCCTGCCACCTCAAGCCTTGTGGAGCTAAATGGTTTAGCACAGAATGGAGCATGGTAAGTCACAGTTGTCCATACATGGCTCCGGGCAGGGTCCTGGGCCCAACCCAAGAAGAGATGCTAGATCCCCCATGGCATCTACTCTAGGTAGTCACAGTGAGGGAACCCTGTTCAGTCAGGAAACCCTGAAGCTTACAGGTTTGGGCTTCTACACAGACATGTTCATAATGCGATGATTCTTGAGCTTTAGGGTGTATCTAGGGGTCTCGATTGAAAAGACCAATTCTGGGCCCTTCCTGGATAAGACATTTGTGTATTTAGCAAGTAGGATGCAGGTGTCCTTGGGCTGTAGTTTGACAGTGTGCAGAGAATGGTGGTTGAAGGGACTCAAAGATGATGTCACACTACTACACTGTCAGCTGACACAGGAGCATGCACCTGCCACCCCAGCACCGGAGAGGTGGAGATGGGGGTCCCTGGAGCTCACTGGCCAACCAGCTAGCTGGAATGGCGAGCTTCCAACTCAGTGAGATCCTGTCTCAAAAACAGTAGAGAACTAGTGGTAGTGCACACCATTAATCCCAGCACCCAGGAGGCAGAGGTCAGCAGATCTCTGTGAGTTTGAGGCCAGCCTGGTCTATATAGTGAGTTCTAGGCCAGCCAGGACTACATAGCAAGACCCTGTCTTGAAGAAAATTTGTTTTAATTTTAAAAAATTAAAAACAAATGAGCATAAGACAATGGAAGGGAGACCTGTGGGTTTAAATTAAGAATCATAAGCCAGGTGGTGGTGGTGGCGCACGCCTTTAATCCTAGCACTCGGGAGGCAGAGGCAGGCGGGTCTCTGTGATTTCGAGGCCACCCTTGTCTATAAAGCGAGTTCCAGGAAAAGTGAAAAGCTACACAGAGAAACCCTGTCTTGAAAAAAAAAAAATCATAAAAGTATCAACCAACTACAAAGTGTAACTGAGATATGGATCTCTGAGATTTTTTATTATTATTATTATTTTAAAATTGTTTATTTTTATCTCATGTGTATGGGTTTTTTGCCTACATGTAAATCTGTGCACCACCTGCATGCAGTATCCACAGAAGAGGGCATCAGATCCCTTGGGACTGGAGTTACAGATGGTTGTGAGCTGCCATGTGGGTGCTTGGAATTGAACTCAGGTCCTCTGGAAGAACAGCCAGTGCTCTTAACTTCTGAGCCATCTCTCCAGCCCCCTGTTTTGTTTAGTTTCTTTAATAATGTTTTTTATTTATCATTTGAAAGTGTCCTACACTTACACAATGCATTTCATATCTATCCATCTCTACTTCCCTCCAACTTGACCCTGATTTTTAAAGAAAAGAAAAACTATTTTTTAAATAGATACGATTCACCAAATTAAAAAATGGGACTAGAATCACTAAATATATTCATTTGGAAATAATAAGGTATAGCAATGGTATATGTCTAAGGCTCCTTCTTTTATTGGAACCATAAAATACTATGGAAGTTGTGATGGGAATCTAGAATTCCCTCAAAACACTACAAGGAGTGGGGGCGGGAGGGGTGGTAGACAGGACGGATAGCCGACCTGCTGGGTGTGGGAGCTGGTCAACGAGCATGTGGAGGTGTATTTTAGTGCTCAATTTCCCTTTTTGGAGATGTTTGAATTTCCCCCTGATCTCCTGCTCTGGCGTGGGGATCTAACAGCCTGATGAGAAACCTGATGTTTTCCTTCTTTTGTCCACACAGTGCTCCAAGAGCTGTCAGGGCGGATTCCGTGTCCGGGAAGTACGGTGTCTGTCAGATGACATGACCCCGGGCAGCCTCTGTGATCCCCAGTTGAAACCAGAAGAAAGAGAATCTTGTAACCCTCAGGACTGTGTCCCAGAAGTTGGTGAGTTTGGGGTTCCCATGCAGGAGTAAAGAGAGAGGGCCCCCTCTAGCTCTGTCAAGTTATCCAGTACGAAAACGGCCTAGTCAGTTCTCTCTGTGAGCTGTGTACAGCCATGGCAGTGGGGTGGGGCAGGCTCAGGGTGCTTTGGCTATTATAATTTTACAATTTAAGACTACAACCCACTGGGGTGTCCTCTGAGTTTCATAATATGGGCTCCTGGCTGGACATTTTTAGCAGCTTTAACTTTGACACAGTCATCTTGAGACACAAAGGTCATCAAAGTTTTGTTTATACATTCTATTTTGTTAACCTTGTAATTTCCTTTTCTTCCCCTTCATTGGATTTTTATATTGGAAGTGAAGTACCACCACCCCCACCACCCCGGAAAAGATACCATAGCTAAATCTAGCAGACCAAACCAGAGTGGTTTTTAAAGAAAAATCATGGCTGGGGCTCAGTGTCAGAAGGCTGGCCGACCGTGCACAAAGCCCTAGGTTTGATCCCAGCACCACAGAAACCAGGCATGGTGGCTAGTGCCTATGATTCCAGCCCTCCAGGGTAGAGGCAGGAGAATCAGAAGATCAAGGTCATCATCTCCTACACATCAAGTTCAAGGCCAGCCAGGGACACATAAAACCTGTTTGAAAAACAAAACTCCTCTCACTTGTTATTAGTGAGAAATCTTTGACCAGCATGTGCTGGCTGAGAGATGAGCTGCAGAATACACTAACTGGTTATGGCAGTCACTCCTTGCTTTGAAATCTATACAGACATTTCCGAGGGTATGGCAGTTTTCACCATCTTTAATTACCCATCTGTGTGCCTGGGACAACTTTCCTCTTTGATGCTGTATTCTAATGTAACCTTTATAAAAAGCAACACAAGGAACAATTGGCGATCCAAATTCAAATTGCTTCAACTGTGTGGTATTGCCAAGGAAAAAAAATAAATAGCCTGTGTGCATGACCCAGCCATGGGAATTCCATCAATATTTATTCTGAAGCCTCCTGCCCGCAGGGGCCTTTATCCTGATTACAACACATTTTCCTAAGATGTGTTTCGAGTATGTTCCCATATCTCTTCTTCCTCTCCTCTCCCTTCTTTTCTTTTTCTTTCTTTATTTTGAGATAGAGTCTCTCTGGCCTGTGCCTCGCTGTGTAGGCTAGGCTGGCCGCCCAGCAAACTTCAGAGATCACCTGCCTCACCCTCCCAGCACCAGGATTACAAGCATGCACTACATGCCCAGTTCTTTCATGTGAGTCCTGAGGATCAAACCCAGGTCCTCAGGCTTACACAGTAACCGCTTTACCACCTCAGCCATATTCCCAGCCCTTGAGCAATATTAACCAAAATCCATACAGGATTTTTTATTAGATATATCAACTATGAACTGGATATATCAAATTGTTTGTATCGAATAAGAGCAAAGAGTAGCCAGGGAAGTTTTGAGGCTTAACAGTGTTGGGGGACTTATCCTGCCACAAATCAAGGCATGTTGGCACAGGGGGAAATGAACAAGCTAAAAATATAAAATAGTGCCCAGTGGACCAAAGATGCTTGCTACATGATGGGGTCAGCGTATGAGTCTGGGGAAAGGATGAACAGTTCAACCAATGATAATGAAACAGTGCGTGTATGCTTATGTGTACAGAGAAACAGTAAAATTGAATGCCTGCCTCTCAACACACACACACACACACACACACACACACACACACACACACACACACTCACGCCTCCATCACCACCACCATTACCATTGTGTTCCTGGTGAATTAGGGAAATAAATGTAATCAGAAAATTTAAACTTTAAGAAAAGACTTTGAGGAAAAACAAATTTCTTTCAGAGCAGAGAAGAATTTCTTAAACAAAAACCCCAGAGTGCAAACCACAAGGGAAAATACTAGAATACCAATAATGTTAAAATGGCAAGTGTCTGCTTATCACGTGACATCATAAAGGAAGTGCCAGGAAGAGCTATGAGCCAGACAGAGAGGATACTTGCAACACAGGAATCAGGAAAGATCAGGACCCATTGCATGGAGGGAACTGCTCCCAGCGAAGGGAACCTGAGCTGCAAACCCTGCTTCAGTGTGCCCGCATCACCCCAGGATCATCTTGCATCCACTAGACAGACAAAAATAGAGCTCAGGGTGGGGACAGCTCTGCTGCTCTGAGGGAGCACTTCAGCTAGCAGAGAGCTTGCCTAGCATGCACGCTGTCCTGAGATTGATCTCCAACACAGCATAAACCAGCTGTGCTGGCGCACAACTAGAACCATCCCCAGATGCTGGAGATGCAGGCAGGAGGATCAGGAGTTCAATGCCATCCTCCAGCATCAGGGCCAGCTGAGGCTACATTAGACCCTGTCTTCTTCCCATCCTCCTGTCAAAAAAAAAAAAAAAAAAAAAAAAAGGGAATTCTCCTGTTCTGCCAAGAAACAATGGAAATAGCTTCACATCATTTGGCAGGCAACCATCACATCTAGTAAGGCTGTATGTATCTTAAAACCCAGAAAGAAGACTTTTTTAAAATGCTTAATAGATCATTCATTATTTATAACTGGAAAAAATGGAAACAGTGGTTAAGGACACTGTCGCACACAGCTCAAGTATGAGGAAATGGTCAGAGGCCTGGGGAGATGCTCAGTGGGGAAAAGTGCCTGCTGTACAAACATGAGGGTCTGAATTCAGATCCTCAGCACCCACATGAAAGCCCGGTGCAGTGGTCCATGTCTGTCACCCCAGTTCTGGGGAGGTAGAGACAGGGGGCTTGCTGGCCAGCTTGTCTAGCCAATCAGTGAGGTCTTGGTTCAGTGACCAGAAAAGTAGGCGAAGGAGGATGGTCTAGTGAGGCCCTGCCTATGAACAGCCAAGAAGCCACTTTGTTGTTCTTGGTGGCTGGGGGAGGAGTCGCTTTCTTTGGTGGTGTAGCTGCTGTAGGTTGCCCATGCGCTGGTAAATACCCTCCCCCCAGCCATGCTCATGTAAGCAGCACCAATTAAACTTCTTTTAACAAGACATAAAAATAGGCCAATTCTAGGATCCCTCCATGATAATTTTCTCCTTTCTCCTTACATCTTTATGGGAAGAAACCCTCAAATTCAGTGTTCATTATTCCTGGCCCATCTCTTCATCATGGTCACTACTTTATTATTATTTGTTTGACCAGCAAATCTCACTATGCTGCCCTGGATGACCTTGAACTCTTGGTCCTTCTGCTTCAGCCTCCCAAGTGCTGGGATTATAGGCATGCCCAACCTGCGGTCGGGACGAATCTCTCCCACCGAGTCCTGCAGCCGCTTGGTCCCAAGTAAACACACAGAGGCTTATATTATTTTCAAACTGTAGGGCCTAATGGCTCAGGCTTGTCACTAACTAGCTCTTACATCTTAAATTAACCCATTTCTATAAATCTATACTTTGCCACATGGCTTGTGGCTTAACCGGTACTTTACATCTTGCTTCTCCTGGCAACGGTTAACAGCATCTCCTCACTCTCGTTTCTCCTTTTGCTATCTCCCTTGGATTTTCTTGCCTGGCTCCATCCTGTCTGTCATAGGCCAATGCAGGTTTATTTATTAACCAATCAGAGCAACACATATTCACAGCATACAGAAAGACATCCCACAGCACTTGAACACATATTTCTTTTTGTGTGTGTGTGTGTGTGTGTGTGTGTGTGTGTGTGTGTGTGTGTGTAGGCCAAAAGTCATCAGATATCTTCCTCAACTGCTCTTCAACTTATTTTTCTAACACCTTTTTTTCCTTTGTTATTCTTTGACAAGCTCATATACATATATAATATTTGGGGATCATTTTCACCCCCTAACTACCCCCTCTCACCCACGCCCCACTTCTACTGAGCCCTAACAAGGCGCCTCCCTGGACATCCCTGACACCCTACTCTGGTCTCTGCATGCGCTCACTCAGGCTCACACAGACACACAGATAAAAGCAGGGCCCAGAGGAAGCCCTGCGGCCCCGCCCTTCTCTTCCCACTGGTCCTGGCTGCCTCTTGGGCTCAGGAGACTCTTGTGTTCTCTTCCACTGCAGATGAAAACTGCAAGGATAAGTACTACAACTGCAATGTGGTGGTCCAGGCACGCCTCTGTGTCTACAACTACTACAAGACCGCCTGCTGTGCCTCCTGCACCCGAGTGGCCAACAGACACACAGGCTTCCTGGGGAGTCGGTAACACTCTTGCTCTCCTGGGGCTGTAAGCAGGGCACCCGGCTGGTTGCTGCTCCACCGGGGACACCCCTCCCCCACTCTCACCTTCATGAAGAGTACCACATGGTCCCCAAGATGTTAGAAAGCCATGGCTGGCCCTTTGAGCATTGCTCTGTCCTGATGATTCCCTTCCTTGGGACCTGGCGCCTGCTAATGGCGCCCACTGAAAACCAAGCAGCCAAGTGCATGCAACTCTCATCCCAGTGTCGGGCTTGCTGTTGTCCAAGTCAGCAGCTGGACCACTGACCAAGCACAGCCTCCTTCCTGATGCTCCTGGCCTGTCCAGAATGAGCACTCCTCTGGAAAGTCAAGAGAGGACAGCACCCCATCCTAAATCACCAACAAGCCTTGCTGAGACCTGTGCATCCCTGTTACCTCCGCCCAGCTGTGCCTGTCGCCATTCCTAATGACAGTAGACTGTTTCCTGCCTCAGGACAGAGGGATCTCACAATAGAAACCTTTCTTGTTTGCAGGTACATGCATTCTCAGACATGAGCTCACTGGAGGCCGCAGCATCATAGAATGGGGGACAGGGGTTGAATAAGTGTTCCCACTCTACTAGCAGGGAAACTGAGGCTCAACTCAGGTAACTGACCTGCCATTTTGTGGCAGGGCTGAGTGCCTACCTCAGATGGCTGAGCATAATCTCACCCCACAGCACCTCCAGTGACCAGCCTGGGGCCGGTCCATAGGCCTGTAGTCTAAAGAATGAACGGGGCTTCCTATCTGACCAGGAGGCTGAGAAGTTTTGCATTCTGTGAACAGAACCCAGGCTTCTGAAGCCCTTGCTCTGTCCCCAAGTGCTGCCTCAACCAAGTACTTAGTTCTTTCCAGATGTCTGCACCCCTGTCCCCTCCCCTTAGTCACAGCTCCTGCTGACAGAACTCTGTGCTGTTTGCTAAGTTCCATCTTCAACAGAACCATTCCACAAGACAAGAAAACCACAAGGAGAGCAAGATGGCAGCCAGCGATTCTCTGGGCCACTCTGGAGCCGGCACAAGCTCCCGAATCCCGAATCCCACAAGCTCTTGTTCTACCATCCCTCCTGGGCTCTTTGTGGTGCACCACCTGCCGGAAAGCCAAGCCAGTAGTCCCAGCAACTCTCTGCATTGCAAAAGGCAGAGTCTTTTTCAGACCTTGTGGGTTGGTTAAAGGGTTTCTCTCTGGTAGTCTCACATCTTTCTCCTCCCCTCCCCCCCCCTCCTCTTCCCTCCCCTTCTCTCCCCTCCCCTCCCCTGTGACTCATGACTCTTCCCACAAGACTTGACCATCAAGATCCATTTTAATGGTGTGGGTCTGGGAGACAGAGCCCTGAAATCCTCCCCATCTTCACTGACTCACTTTACCCACCTGTAATTCCAAAGGCCCCAGGCCTAAAGGGACTCAGTGCATATTGAAAGGTGAACCATCTTCAGGGGTTGGGGGACACAATTAAATGGAGTATTTCTTTTTCTTATTTTGGGTCCTAGGTTTCTCTTAAAGCAAGCACATACCCTTAGCACAGGGTCCCTCCATGAGCTCATTGCCTGCACCAGGCAGCATGGCAATCCTTCACAGCCATGGAGATAGTGTCACCTGTCTAGTCTGCCACACTGTCAGGATCCACTGGCTTTGGCCTTCTGTGAGCATCTCCCAGCATCCATCTCTGCTTGGAAAGCCAGGCACCACTTCCATCAGCAGCTCCTCCTCCCTAGTTGTTCATGTGGCACACAGATACACAGCCAGGCAGAGACCACGCTTACCTTGCTAAGCACGAAGAGAAGTCACCACACACACAGTTTCTGTCCAGTTCCCTCCCTGCCCCTCTCACTGTATGCTTTTGCTCGTCCCAGGTAACTTTTCCCTTATGCGGCCAGTCTCAGATCTTGCTAGACAAGCCAGTCATTTGTAGGATTCCTTGGAAGGTGTTTGGGTACATGCCAGAGGGTAAGGCATGCATGGTCTGTGGGTTAAAACGGGGCTTGGCATTAGCTCCAAGGAAGGAAAATGTCCTCCACCAACAATGGGCTACACAGGGACTAAAGAACTTCTCAGTGGAGAGTGAGCATCCTGGTCCTTCCAACTCACAAATTCTCAGGGCTGGGCTGGGTTGATGATGGCTTTGTCTATCCTGTGTCTCAGACGTCACCTCATAGTTCTTAGGAAAGACAATGATCCTCCTGTGGAGTGGGGGTAGGTCAGAACCAAGGGGTCAGGCCCTGGTCTTCAGGCAAACAAAAAACAAAAAACAAAAAAAGAAACAGCTCACCTGAGTTCAATGGATTTTTTCCAGAAAAATGAGCTGTGCTCAGGAGTTCAGTCCCCTTTTAAAGGCTCTAGAGTTCTAGAATGGGATCGATTAGCCTCTTCGTTGCAGAAGGCCAATCTGGCAAATGTCTTGGTTTCATCTGATGACCTGTTGGCTTTTCTCCCTACCACAGTGTGTGCTGTGGGGTCTTGTGGATCCCCAGTGATCACCAAGGAAGGGATGCCTGTCCCCGAAGATGGTTCTTCATCTGCCATCTCCTTCTCAGGACTCTCCACATTCCCCTCATTGGCTGTGATGTGGAATTGAAATTTGTATTTCAATACTGATTTCACCCTGTGTGCCAGATGGCCTGAATCCCCAGCTCTGACTGGAAAATTAGATAAATTAAAGCTACTGTGTAGTCTTTCTCAACAAAAATCAACAAAGCCCCAAATGAAAAGCGTGTGCTGTTTCTCTTTCACTCACTGGTAAAAAAGAACCTTCCTTGCAGCCCCTGTGGAGTCTATTCCGGTTTACCTCCCAGGGCCTGCAGGAAATTCGCCATCTGACCGCTAGAGGGAGCAGTTCCCTTCTTGTAGAACATGCTCAACCTCCTAAGAAGCCCGGGAGCTTTGCTTATCCATCTCTGTCTGGCTCCGGGAGGGAGTTCTCACAACTGGCCCAGCTGCTCCTTTGCATTACTTGCCAGCCCAGGATTTCTGGGTTTTGTCTTCCCTCCTTGCTGTTAGTAGGCAGCATCTATTTGTTCTCTAAGCGTTTACACCCAACACTCTCTCTTTAAAAGGTAGCTTTCCAGAGGGCTGGAAAGTGGGAGGTGCTAGCTTAACTTGTGTGGTGTGGAGAACTCCAGACACTGCTAACACCTGTCCAAGATAGTCTCCTCGTTTTATTAATAGCTGTCTTCGAGTTGGCATGTGAGTTTTCCTATGTAAATATGAGGAACAGAATGAAAGACTACATCACAACAGGATGAATGATCTGTCAGCCCCGCAGGTGGAGGCCGGCATCTGATCCTTGCCAAATAAAACATTGTGTGTGTGGCTTAGATGTCTTAGGAGAAAACTGGCCGAGGCCCTCACCTCAGAGAGCCAACTGCTAGGGGCAGAGGAATCTGGAAAGAGTTATTAAAAAATAAAAATTAAAAGTGAAGAGAAAGCCCAGATCTCAACAGTCCACTGGGAAGCAGCTAACACCCTATTTTTGGATTAAAAGAATAACTGTGTAGTTGAAAGGGAAGAATTTCAGCTAAGTTCAAAGTGAGTCAAGAAAGTGAGGAGGAAGCGTCAAAATATAAATGACCCTGGACTAGGGAGTCAGCTCTATAAGCAACGTGCCTCAGCTGCAACTTCCAAGGCTCAGAACCCACATGCAAAAAGCCCCATAATGGTGCTTCCCACTTGTGATCCCAGCATGGGAGAGGCGCAGACAGGTGGATCCTCAGGGCTCACTAGGTGGCCCACCCAACCTACCTACTTGGCAAGTTCCAGGCCAGTGAGAGACGGTATCTCAGAGAAAACATTGTGGATGTCACCTGAAGAACAACACTTGGTGCTGTCCTCTGACCACCACGCATGCACATATGTGTGTCTGTGTAGAAGCCATTCCATAAGCCACCGAGGCCACAGAGAAAACATGGGCAGGAGTCAATATACATGTGTCTGTAGGAAGACTCATATATCACGTTCAGGTGGGGTTTTCCAATCCTGATAAAGAGGACAGACTGTTAGATACAATGCGGAGGACTTCTGAGGTGTGACATCTGCACACGAGACTCCCTGAGAATCCTCAGTGAAACAGAATAACAAACTTCTGCGAGCTAGAACCTTCTATGGGTGCAGGGATGCTGGAGATAGTAGGCCCTCCCTAGAGGTGGCAGTGGAGATGGGATGGGTATGTCAGGATGTGGGAAGGGATCTGGATATCTTTCTTGGCAACACGCTGTTCAAGGTCATCTCCCAGTCCAGGATTCTGTGGCTCTCCACGTGACGCAGCTCTGAGTGGTGCATCTGCTTAGAGGCAGCAAAAGTGACTATTCACATTCATCTTGTTCTTAACTGCTACCACCTTGTCACCATTTGAAACCCATCAGTGCTCCTTCCTGTGAGTAGCATGTGGCTTCATATCACAGCCACTGGTGGCCTGGTCAGAGCTGTCTCCATGTGTTTGCTTCACAAAGAAGCACACAGACATGAGGGCAGCTAACTGCCTGCCTGGGGTCTTACACCTCCATTGACTAGCCTGGGACACTCACCTCCAATCTCTTTTGTAAGAACACCTTGCTGACAAAGAGTAACCCTCAACCCCAAACCATCCTCTATTACTCTGAACCCTCGTTCCAATGGGAACACCCATGGTGCTGTGGGAAGTGGCCCTAAGAGTCCGGAAACCCCCCACCTCTTGAGATGATGAGCCCCTGGTCTCAGTGAGAGAAAAATCCATTCTGTTATACCCACTAATTCCCCCTTTCCTGCCCCCCAGCCCCCCAACATCCACCCGACAGAAGGATATACTTTGCTATAACTTATTATTATGTTCTCTGTAAATACAAGATGTTTATAGGAAATGTGTATTCTGAACTATATCTGCAGAGTGGATTGTGACACCAAAATAGTTCTGTTTATTTAGAGTATGTTCATTGTTAAAGGGACCTAATAGGTATTTATTTACATATGCCATCCACATTTTCATAAAATCATTTGATCATACTAATAACTCGGCCTCCTGCTATGTTGCTGCGCCACAGTGTCTTATTCTAAGTTGTTTAGTACAGTGATTGGCCAAACTTTTGGGGGGTTTAAGATCAAATATAACTGACTCTCCTTTTGACATATTCAGGGGTGTCCCCCCCCCCATGTTGTGCCTGATGAAGACTGCCACCTTTCTGTCTTAAATACTCTATTTCCTCATATAATCTGCCCTCTCCTCACACCAGACACTTGGAGAAGGGCAGGTGGCTTGTGTTTCTCATCCCTTCTCAGTGTGGCCAGCTGTTAGCTTCACCAGTCCTGGTGCTCAGGAGGTCAGAGCTGTGGACGTCTTGGGCTGAGGGAGTTGGGAGAAGCTTGGGGACATGTGGCAGCATCTCAGTTCTGATGACAACTCCAGGGTCCTTGTTGGGGGCTGCTGGGGCCAGGGCCTCAAGGCCGACCTGTGAACTGCAGATCTGGGAGTGAGAAGCCCACTGAGGACAACATCAATCCGTGTCTCCTTTACAGTGTTAAATTATTATAGAAGGAGGAGGCGAGCAGAAGGTGAATTATATGAGCAAATGTGGGCTGTTTTCAGCACTATTTTGTGTACAACTAATTTATTTTTACTGTAAAAATACAATAAACTGGTTAAATAGTTAACATATGTGTGTTCTTGTTTGTTTAGACGATCGATGTTCTGCTGCTGCTTGGATCAATGTCCATGACCCAGGCAACTCTTATAAAGGAAAACATTTAGTTGGGGGCTTGCTTACAGTTTCAGAGGCTTAGTCCATGATCATCATGGTGGGAGCATGGTGGTGTGCATGGTACTGGAGCAGGAGCTGAGAGTTTTACATCCTGATCTTCAGGAAGGTGAGGGGAGGGAGGGAGAGAGAGACTGCCTGGGCCTGCCATGGGCTTTTGGAATCTCAAAGCCCACCCTCAGTGACACACTTCCTCCAACAAGGCCACACACCCTAATCCTTCTCAAACAGTGCCAGTCCCTGGTGACTAAGCATTCAAATGTATAAGTCTATGGGGGCCATTCCTATTCAAACCACCACATTGCTTTATTCACACCTGTGTGCAATTTTCCCAGAGAGATGAATAAATTGCTGCTGATTTCAGATAAGGCACTAAGAAACCAGAACAGACCCCCTCAAGTCTAACTGGGTGATCCAGTGAGATTAATACAGAGCATGGGCAACCTGTGAATGGTTACACTATTGAAGAAAATGGCTCTGATCACCAGCAATGGCTGCATAGCCCCAGGGAAGGGGAACTTAGTGAGCACCTCCCCCTCCACGGCAGATGTTAATAGGCATGATCTTGTGCAGATCTGTGTAGAATCAATGCTACTGAGTTCAAGAGAACAAAATCCGTACTCCTGAAGGACAGACATTCCCCAGGGATGGCTATGCTAGTTTTGTTCTGTTTCTGTAGCAAATACAGTGACCCATAGCAAGTTGGGAATGGAATATGGCTTACACCTCCAGGTCGCAGTTCATCATTGAGGGACGTCAGGGCAGGAACTAAAGCAGAGACCATGGAGCAATGCTGCTAGCTAGCTTGCTCACTGCCCCCAGGCTCAGGCAGCTTTCTTATACAGCCTAGGACCATCTCCAGGGATGGGGCTGCCCACATCAATCATCAATATAAAGACTATCTCACTGACATAGCCACAAGCCAATCTGATCTGGGTCATCCATTAACTGAGACTCCCCCAAATAACTCTAGGCTGTGTCAAGTTGACAGCTGAAGCTAACTAAGACAATGGTCTGTTTTGAGCAAGCTGGGTGGTGGTGGCACACACCTTTAATCCCAGTACTCAGAAGGCAGAGCCAGGTGGATTTCTGTGAGTTCGAAGCCAGTCTGGTCTACAGAGTGAGATCCAGGACAGGAACCAAAAAATTACACAGAGAAATCCTGTCTTGAAAAACAAACAAACAAAAAAAGAAAAATTTTTTAAAAAAAGAAGAAGAAGAAGAGAGAGAGAATTGAGCCCTGCTGGGGGCATTTGATATATCAGGTACTTTTCTGTTACTGTGATTAAACAGTGTTTAAATGCCTGAGGCTAAAGGAGGGTATTCTCATTCCAACTACCACAATTGGGCCCCAGACCTTGGCCTTGAATACCATTTGGGAGAAAGCCCATCTGAGAACACAATGCCCAAGCCTCCTCTACAGGAGCCTCCGCCTCCAGGTTTCTGCAGGACGTTGCCTTGGCAATAAGAATAGAGGTGAGAGGTGTGGACCACCTCCCAGGAGGTGGTGCCTTTCTGTAACCTCCCCAACGTGGTTACGTGGTTACGCTACAGAAAAGGCTGTGAGTGGAACCCCAACTCCCCTTGAGCTGACTTCACCTTGGTCTCTATTTGGCAAGATCATTCACATCATCTTGATTCCTGATAAAGCAAATCATGACCACTGCCGCTGGCAACCATCCTTGGCTAGAGTCTTTAGGAAGTGTCTCCAGCTCCGCTGACACCTAGCATTTCATCAGTACTACCCCTTGGAAACAGTGCTGTCCCTCAGCTGCTGGCCCCTCCCCTTCTATTCATCGTTCCTGCTGGAAAACTTTCCTTTCTCTTAACTCCCTTTAAACCTCACAGCATAAAATTCATGATGATCACGGCAGGTACACAATTAAGTGGTAACTTCACCATTCCTTGTGTTGTCCAGCCGCTACCCACAGACTTCATTTATTCTTTAGTGCTCGAGTCAGGACTCAACCAGACAGCTTTTTCTTTTTTCGTTGTGCTGCTGAGGCTCAAACCTGGGCCATGGACGCATGCTTGTGTGGCACCACTGAGCTGCATGTCCAGACCGGCACACTCTCACCGCCTTACCCTTCCTGCAAACCTGTGACATTAGGGCCAGGCCTGCAGATCCAAAGCTGCAGGGTCTCCATGCCACAGTACTGGGCATAGTTGGGGCTCTCTGCATGATCACCGCTCCCTCCAATAGCACAAACCTCCAGATAGGGGCCCCGGAGCACCCATCCCTCCCTTGGGGACCTACTGCTTGCATGGCCCTAGCCGCTAATCTTTTATTGAGCACCAACTGTGTGGCCAGCACCATCTGGGGCATTAGAATCAGATCAGCCCTGAGCTGCTTCAAAACACTGTGTGCCCTGAAGTACCTCCAGGTAGGGAGACCCCAACGTTAGTGGAACATTCACACACACACACCTGACTTCTACAGAGAGCAGCCTGTCCACAGACATTGTAGGCTCTCCATTTTTTCACGACTGGGATGCGTGAGGCCACACAGGTGTATCTCACTTTGGCTCTGGTTGTGGCACTGGGGCATCCACACCTGCTAGGCAAGCTCTCTACATTGAGCTGCACCCTGGCCCCCGCACTCCAGCCCTGCACCCCAGCCCTGCAGGTCTCTCCCTGCCCAGGCAATGGGAAACTGCTCTCCTGATGCATTCTCTGCCCATTACCAGCTTCCCTTTAGCACTCAGAAGCCCCTTGATGTCTGGATATTTCCCAGTTTTACAGTTGGGAAAGTGTCAGAGTCCAGCTCTGACATGTCAAAGGGTTCTTGGGGGGAGGAGAGAGGAATGAGGAAGTATTAGAAATATAGGCAGAGACGACAAGAAAGACAGAGACACAGAATAGCTTGGGGGAGGGGGGCTGGATCAATACCCAGCCACACAGAGTTTTATTCTAATGAACTTTTTATACACTACCAAGGGGAAAGGCAAAAGATCTCCCCCTTTCAAGATCCAAGCACAACGTACAGCCAAGTGTAGACCCTTCCAAACACCTGGTAACCACACCCCTGGCCAAACCATCCTATTATGCAGCCCTGCTGGGTAAAGCAAGCTCAGATCCTCCGACCTTGAGTCAGGGCTTACTAGGGAGCCTCTGTGGGTCCCCACAGAACTAGGTTCATCCAGATCAGGATTCACGATCACACAGGGTGTGCTTGCCCAAGACACTGATTCTGGGTCTGTCCAGCTTCAAAGCCTGTACATGCTCCCTTGGTACCTGACTGCCTGTTCCAGAATAATCACACACATCTCCCTGTGGACCTGAACTGAAGCCAGAGCCCACTTCCTGCACTCATGGTGTTGATAATGGTCAATACTGCTGGTAGGTGTCGCCTTGCACAGATTGCACACTCTGGAAGGATAGGACAATGTGTGACATTCCACTGTGATACCCTCCCAACCCTGCTTCCAGGGAAGATGCCTCAGTGAGCCAGCCACCTCTTCTTCCATGTCCCGTGTCATATGCAGAGCCCAAAGTTGGTTTTCGACATCTGGGCATGGTGATGTAGGTTTCAAGTCTCAGCACTTAGGAGGTAGAGGTAGGACAGTTGGGAGTTCAAGGTCATCCTCAGCTACACAGGGTGTTGAAGTCCTAAACTATTCAATATCAAGAAAAAAAAAAAAAAAAAACAGGTTTCTAAGGCCAAGGTCACTTCTGTTTAGAGGCTATCTAGGGATGAAGGGGATACGTGCAGTGGGACACACAGAATTAAATTTGTTTGAACTGAATGTCAACATCCTCATCCTCCCACCCTGTCCACAGGACTCCTGGCTGCCGCCTGCATTTGAGCCCAGATAACCTTAGCTCTGCCCAGTGGCTTCCCTGGGCTCAGCACCTGCTCTTGGCCAAAACCCCATTTGCTTTAGCTGCTAAACTACCATTCAGCCCACCACCATCATTCATACCAGAACCAAAACAGGAACACAGTGTGGGGGCACGTGCTAAGTTTGTTATTATGTGCAGGCCCTGACTGTTGGTTCCGACCTCCAGGATGTAGGAGCAATGGAGTGTTTGCCAAACTCGGTTGTTATCAGTGTTGCTAGTTCCATTGTTTCTAAGCTTCGTGGTTTTTTTTTTTTTTTTTTTTTTGGTTTGTTTGTTTGTTTGGCTAGCCATTTTCTTTAAATTTGTTATATGAATGATTGTCCTTCAGTTAGGCCTCTAGTGGCTGCAGGTCTCTGGAATAACAAGCAGCTTGAAGAATGCATGATTCAAACGGCCCGACCTTGGATTGTCCATTTGCAGCAGCAAGGTCCTTGGACATAGCAAAACAGCCAGTCATCACCTGCCCAGGCCACTCCAGGATCATGCCGGTCTCCTCCGTGGGATCCCTACAAGTTGCTCCAGCCTGGATAGGGAAACCTGCTTGTTCTCACCACTTTTTTTTTTTTTTAATGTGGACAATTAGTGATGTGAACCTGCTTCTTAAAACTGCCTCCACTGTAAGCCAGGCAGTGGTGGCACACGCCTTTAATCCCAGCACTTGGAGACAGAGGTGGGCAGATCTCTGTGAGTTTGAGGCCGGCCTGGTCTACAAAGCGAGTTCCAGGACAGCCAAGGCTGTCAAAAAAAATCTATTGTACCCCACAAACTTGGGGTTGTTATTTTCATTATCATTCAGTTGTTAAAGTCAGCTCACTTATTCTGTCTGTGACTGCACCATGAGACAGCAGCAGGAAGTTCTGTGTCCAGAACGTTCCCTTGTTGTACACTATTTTGTTTGTGTTCTGACAAATAAAGCTTGCCTAGAAATCAGAGAAGCAGAGCAGCAGCCACTAGAGACTTCTGACCTCTATGAAATCTCAGACTGAATGATATGGGATGGTCCCGAGTGCTGGAATTAAAGGCATGTGTCACCCAAGTGCTAAGATCAAAGGTGTGAGATCCCAAATGCTGGGATCAAAGGTGTGAGCCACCACCAGCTGGCTCTGTTTCTCTTTTAGATTGATTCAATCTTGTGTAGCCCAGGGTGGCCTTGAACTCTTCCTAAGTGATTCCTCCTTTAATCCATGTGCTGGGATTAAAGGTGCGTGCCACCATGGCCTGGCCTCTATGGTTAACTAGTGGCTAGCTTGGGCCTCTGATCAGCAGGCAAGCTTTATTTGTCAGAACACGAAGTATCATACAACATTCCCTGGCCCTCAGGCTCAGCGGCTCCCCGCTTGCAGGCCAAGAAGTCCTCCCCAAGTGCTAAGACTCCGCAGCTTCCTCTCGGCACCTCTCCAGTGCCTCAGGGTTTCCTGACTCGCTCATCCCTTGCTGGACATCCACCCTCCATCGCCGGAAGTCGACCCACCATCGCCGGAAGTCAGCCCAGCAGAAGTCTACCTCCCTCCTGTGCTATTCCAAGCTCCAGTCAGCAGAGGGCGTTTCAGAGCTGGTTGTGCTCCCCTGTCCTCTTCTTATCCTTTTCCTAACAGGGAAGACTCCTCACCAAGCCTCGCTGCAGACCTCTGTGTGTCGACAACCCTCACCCACAGTAAATTGTCCAGGTTTAATCTGGCCGTTTCCGAGTTTGAAGTCAGTAAACGTCCTTCCTGGCCGTTGCTCCCCAAATCTGCCTCCAGCCGTTATGACAGGTCATCTCCATTCTTGTGGGAACACAAAACTCTTTTTTAGAGAATACTGTAATATTTGATGCTAACGTTCCAGTCGTTGATTTGGCTCAACAAATCCAAATCCCTTCCATTAAACACCGATCTTTTTTTGGCTGGGAATGGAGCGGGAGCTAGTGTGTCAGAACAGAGCAAGCACATCGGGTGTTCTTAAGGGATGCTGGCCTTACCTCAGTGGGAATCTTTGTGCTTTGGTGGAGAAAAACCAAACTGGCAGACCCTGGAAACTTTGCCACAGTTCATCACGAAGAGTTTGAACCCCTGCCTGAAGTTTCGACTTTTGTATTGATGAAGTTTTCTATGGTTTCAAAGTTCAGTAACTATGCTAGAACTCAGCAAAGCTATCGTTATGGGATAATGCTGCCATCTTGTGGTTGTCTTTGGTATTGCATGTGGGTCGCATTTAGTGTGATATGCAGTCAGGCGGGTTCAGACATCCAGAATAGCCAAGCTGGGGAGACCTCAGCCTGGGCTCCCCAAAAGCACTTCTACCTCCTAGCAGGAGAGGGCGCGAGTGCGCAGACAATTCCAGTTTAAACGGTGCTGACATCTTCTGGTGAGCTAAAACCAAGTGGCCAGACAGAACCCAGGACCTCAATGAGGACGCGTTTAAGGCCAGAGCGTTGAAGCAGAGGAGAAAAACAGAGAAGCCGAGTATGTATGATCAAAAGAAGTCATCAACACATTAACCACGTGGTTGGCGCCTATGTGTAGATACATTTTACAGCAGCTTTTTATGATATAAAATTTAACTCACAAGCAAAATTATAGGGAATAGACAGTGAGACCTGTGTACCCATCGAATTTCAATGTTGCTGGCTTAAGCATTCTTTCCTTTTATTCTTTTTGGGAATGCTCAGGATGGAGCCTAAAATCGGTGCACACTGTGCAAATACCTCTACCGCGGAGCTATACCCGGTCCTCTATTTATTTTTAAAAACAATTTTAAAAATTCTACAGCCAGGCGGTGGTGGTGCATGCCTTTAATCCTAGCACTCAGAGATCGGCCGGCCTCTGTCTCCCCATTGATTAAAGGTGTGCACCACCACAAACAGCCTCCTTACAAGTTTTGATTATTTATGTTTTAAGTGTTTTATTTTCAAAATAGTCACAAGCTTCCAAAAGTGTTGTTTTGGTGCCTTGTGAGGGAGTCTCATCTTAGAATAAAATAGTCACAGCCTAAATCATAAGTTCCCTTTAAAAATAGTCTGTCAGAAATATATTTCAGCTACTGAAGAAATAGCAACCATTAGTAAAATAATAAGATGAATGTTAAATACTACATCAAACAGACTAATACGTTTAAATAGATTTAATATACACCAGCATGCCTCTGGCTTAGTGTGATTTTTGGCTTTGTGATATTTGGTAACTTGCTGTCTCCTTCCTACAACATAATCCTTTTCAGTACCTCAGAAACCTGCCATGCTTGGACTGGGGATGTAGCTCAGGACTGTGGCGGACCAGCCGCCACTTTTATGACCCAGGGTACTCTTGAGTAGGGAGAAGTGAGGAATATTGGATAGAAAGAAGAAATGTCTAGAGGGAAGACAGAGACACAGGATAGCCTCCGGAGGGCCTGGCTCCTAATCCATCGGCCCAGAACTTTATTCCAAAGGGCTTTTGATCATGTGCCAAGGGGAGGAGCAAAGACCTCCCCCTTGCTAGTCACAGTCAAGTGTGGACCCTTCCAAGCACGGGTACTCAGGCCCATGATCCAATCATCCTCTCATGCAGTCCTTCTAGGTACAGCCACCAGGAAACCTAGATGGGTTCCAACACAAGACGGAGGGTATGCCCAGCATGCCTGAGGCCCTGGGGTTCAGTCCTTAGGACCACAAAAGAAATCAGAGTCAGGGAAGGGATACAAGTTCCGTAATGTAGAAGTGGGACAGATGGATTTCTTTGTCTGGGCTTGGTGATAGAAAGCCACATCTTGGTAGACTGACTCTGTGTCAGAAAGTCAGTCAGAAGACAGGAGGACCCAGAAGGAGCTGGGAGATGGCTCTGCAGTTAAAGCTCGGGGTTACAAAAGCATGAGGACCTGAGCCTGGATCCCTAGAAGCCCGTAAATGCCAGGTAGGTGTGGTGGCCTGCCTGTAACTCCAGTAGAGATGGAATCCCCAGAGCTAGCCAGAAAGAGGAGCCATATTGATGAGCTCTGGGTTTGATTAAGAGACCCTGTTTTACAGACTACTGGGAAAGACCAATGGGGGATAATTCCTTCATCAGTGTCGGGCCTCCGTGCAGCGAAGAACAGCTGTTCTAAGTCAGGGCTGGGCAGCACAGGCTGGAAGGACAGGGAACAACTGTTCCTGCTGGACCTGCTGCCTTGTGGAGACATGATTGTGTGTTTCTTCCGAAACACCTTTCTACAGAACACCTCTTTTATCTCCCCGCAGGGCTGCAGGATATGTGAGCCTCAGTTTAGCAGTTTTGACATATGAGAGATTTATAACTAAGAAAGAGCATCAGGAAACAGTTCAGTACAAAAAGTCACATAGAAAATGGCACTGTGTGTTATTTTAGAACACTTTTGTGGGCACAGCTCCTCTGGGGATTTTCCATAATCCTTGCAGCTGTCACGACATTGTCCAGGACCTGAAGAATGAGTAGACGTGGGCAGTGACATGCGGTGCCAACACATGTCACCACTCTGGGGTCTGCGGCCTACTCTCACGCCCCATGTGTGCATTCCTGCATGTTCATACACACACAGCTATGGTAATTCTCCAAAGCACCCTTGAAGTTCCAGAAACATTCTAGGGAAAGCCAGCATGGAAGGCAAGGAGGTTTCTGCAGAGAAATCCCTTTGCTTTCCCTGTGCATTGGCAGGGCTGGACCTGTTGCTAGAGGGCATGGCGGCCCACAGTGGTAATTCAGTCCTTGGAGGCTGGGGCTCAGGCTAGATTGCATGTTGAGACCCTGTCTCAAAACATAAATACAATTTTTTAAAAATACTTCTATACCGGTTTTCAAACTCTTCCTTATTCTTCCCCAACCCCTGCCGAGAACTGCCCCCCCAAGCCCCCCACACCAGATCTGACCCATGGCCCAGAAATGAACTAGTTTATAATCCAGTTGAGCAGGTGGTTGGGTGGAGTCGGGACGGATGGGCTGCTGCTCGTTCTAGCAGCTGTTCCCTCAGCAAAGGTTGGGCCACAGCAGCTGTACATGTGTTAGCTTATAGGCTAATGAAGGAGTTAGAAGACTCCATGCCTACACAATGGTTATTTATTCACAAATGTTTCTTACTAGTATTACTCAGGGTAATAAGTTCCCACCTACTGTTTGCTAAAAAATGAAAGTATTTTCTTCTATCCTGATTTAGCTGTAATACATAGTCATCAGAAAATATTTTAAAAATAGCCAAAATGTTACTTCTGATGAAAACTTTGGCCGAGATGATTCTAAAATGTTCTTCTAGTAGGGGGCTGAGGAGGCAAGCATGAGGATCTGAGTTCAAATCCCTGGCAATCACATAAAAGTAGGGCATAGCTGTGTGTGCCTTGAATCCTAGTGTTGGGGGCAGATTCAGGCAGATCCAGGGATCAAGTCAGCCTAGCTGAGCTGGGGCACTTCTGTGAGAAACTGTCTCAGGGGAATAAGGTGAAGCAAGATACCCCTGTCCTCCAGGATATGCACATGCGCACACACACACACACACACACACACACACACACACACACACACAGTTCTGCTTGGGAACAGAGGAGCCCACCCTTCAGAGGGCCTGGCAGGAGGGAGGAACTGACCCAGATGTGATCACTGCCATCCACCTCAGGTGAAGGAAGGAAGAGATTCCCCTGCAGTTGGAGCCTAGGATAGGGCCTCTTAGGTCTTCTCAGGTCTGTAAAATGCTTAAGGGCAAAGGCTTCTCCATTGATGGGCTGGGCAGCTGGGGATATATCTGATTACTTCTAAATGTTATCTGGAGAGCAGAATAAAGAGTCTCTGTTGAGAAACTGCTAGCATCTGTCCACTAGGGTCTGCCTCCCTGAGTTCTGACCTGGTCACTGCTCATGCTAGATAAAGAAGCCATTGACTCAGCTAGGCCAGGCTGAGGAGCCTGGCATCCTGTGATCTTTAGTCTCCTGAGACCTATGAAATTGAGCTGGGAACACTCTTTGAATGGCTTTGAAGTTGAGAGAGCAGCATGTAGTCCCATCCACAGGAACTGGAGACCCCACTGTTGGAAGCAGTTGTATGGGGTTCTGGGGGAGGGTGGGGTGCACAGATGGCATCCACGGGTGGATTTACTAAAATTGCAGCAGGAACCAATCTTCAGGAAATGTCCTGTTGGTGAGGTTTGGGAAGTGAAATTACTGGGCCTCTAGCTCTGAAGAGCTCATGCATTCAACTAAACTGTAGCTCTTCAAAGAGAGGGAGGACACCTGGGGATGTGGCTCAGGTGACAGAGTGCTTGCCTAGCACACATGAGGGCCCAGGTTCCAGTCCCAGAACCACACAAACCACAGGTGGCTCGCCCTATAGTCCCATCACTAAGGAGGTAGAGGTCGGAGGACCAGAGGTTCAAGGTTGACCCGAGAGCATCTGTGCCCACCTACACACGATGGGGCTCCAGCAGTCAGACATGGATCAGAAAGGAGCCTTGAGACCCTTCTCCCCATTGACTACTGTCTACCAATAGACTCCGAGGGAGGGAGAGTCACTGTGTACCACTGAGGAGTGCTCCAGCTCAATCCCATGGTTATACAGACATTTCCAGTTAAATTCATTGGATCTCAAAACAAAAACAAAACAAAACAAAAAAAAAACCCACAAAGTCAAAATGTGGTGTTTGTTGTTGTTTGTTTGTTTGAAGGGAATTTGTAGGTAGGCAGGTGAAGGTAGGATTCAGGTCAGAGGGTTTTAGGAGGGTTATAATAATCAGAGTGCACCTTACACGTGTATGAAATTGTCAAAAATATATATATGTTAAAAAAAAAGTTTGAGGTCATCCTCAGCTGCATAGTGAGCTTGAGGCTAGCCTGGAGTACAGGAGATCCTGTAAATAGCCTCTGGAGAAGATCTGGTCCAGGGACCACTTGCTATAGACCTGTAGCTGCTGGAATGAAAGCCAGTCACCAAGCTGGCCGGCAGCAGCAGCCATCCCAACCTGGCAGGTCAGGCCCCAGGAGCCACCTCCAAGTCAGGCAGAGAGCCCTGGCAGGTCAGACCCCAGACAGACTGGGACTAGGGACTTACAAGCCCAGGCCTTAAGGAGGTCAGCGCTGCAGCTTGCCCAATGCTCAGCACCCACCTCTGGGGAATCAGAAGAAATTGCTGACCTGTCCCCTGGAGAAATAATTGCATTAGTAAGGTGGCCTCTGGTGGCTTCGTCAGCGGTTTCAAGGCTTTGAGTTGAGTAATCCTTTGGTGTCTGCCCTAGCAGCTGGCGGTCACAGGCTGGGGGACACCCCCCTGCCCCCCTCAGCTAACCCCTACACTGTATATCTCCTCTCCTCTCACCCTCACCACACAGCTCAGTTCTGGGGGAGCCTGAGATGCCAAAGAAGAGAATGTCAGGGAATACAAATTCAGTAACCGATCTTCTGTCCAACGACTGCCTTCTGACCAGATGCTAAGCTAAACTCTAACCCCATTCTGGAATCTTCCATGTGGACAGAGGAGAGAAAGTAGACCCGGAGTACGCTCCAACATTAAGGACAGAGCCTGGCCCTTCACAAGATCTAGCAGTAGAGAATGGGTAGGTTGAGAGGACACTGAGCAGGTCTAGAAGGCTGGGTAAGGATGAAGCAGGTGAGCAGGAGGGGCGCCCCCTTTTCCACTCAACCTGTTTGCTCTGCCTTCAGGGCCTGACCAGAGCAGTGCCCCACGGGGAAGGCATTCCATCTGTCCTGTGGTCAGATGTTCCCAGCACTTGCCTAGAGCACACACCTGGGGAGCTAAGGTCACCACAGGGCTCAATTTACCACAAAGCCTCCACAAGACACACACACTCCCCTCCCCCGGCCACCCCAGGACTTTATTATCTCTTCCTCTATACCGCCCTGCCTCTAAACTGTCGGCACCAAATGAGCCAAGGCCACCTGGGAGAGAAGAAAAGCTCCCTTTGGTGCTGGCCTCACCCTGGCTCCTCCCTCCACTGTACTAACCATGACATCTCCCATCCACCCCCAGGACACACCCACCTGCTTTACACATGAGAAAACAGAAGAGCACAGAGCTCGGTGCTGGCCAGAAACTCTACTTCGGGCCCTGGGTCCTGTCTTTAGCTGCCCCCCCCTCCCGGCACAAACTCCCCCAGTGTCTCACTGGAGACTCTGGGATGGATCTGCAGTGATTCACACCCACCTCCATCCCTACCTCTTTACTGCTCCATAGCTGTGTGGCTTGGGGCAAATTACCTCCCCACTCTGGGCCTCTCTGACTCAGTCGCCCAGCTGTGAGTTGAGGCTCACAGGGTCAGCTTCTCTGTAGGGTCGTTGTGAGGTGTGAGTATGACACTGTGGTGGTTTGTGGGAGAAGTCTCTGAACACTTTCCCAGAGCGTTTCACTGCTGAGACGCCATCATTGTCCCCTCTCCACTGTCTCTTCCACAGCCACAGATTCTTCATTTCCCTCCGCATTGGCTCAGCTGGACACCCTCAGCTCAGCCTGACCTAGTCTGTCCCCGGACATAATTGACCACCCCATCCCAAGTCCTTGGGCCCGACTTACATGGCTATGCAGGCGGGGGGCGGGGGTGGGGGGGGTGGATGTTGAGTGAGATGAGGGGGCGTAGATAGATCTTGGGGGAGGAGCTGAGAGAGAGCCTAGCATGAAGCTGTCACTGAAGCCATGAATGCCCGTCCTTCAGACCGCCCACAGAGAGAATAGAAGCCTTACTGGAGTGACTTTTGGGTGTGTGAAGCTGATGACGTATTCTGAGTACAGACCCGGGCTCTGATGCCCTGGCTTGGCTGCGAAGTGGAGCTTCAGGCCTCGTCCATGAAGGGTCCTGCCGGGCTTCTGGGTCAGAGTGAGGACAGAGAGGACAGGTGAGAGGCTCATGGCCTCGGCGGATCACCCTGCAAAGCCCCTGAGCTGACTTTCCAAATCCCCAATAGTGCTTCCCTGTCACAGTGAGGGTTAGCCCCACTTAGGAGGCCATGCTCCACCCTTCTGTCCCCTTAACTCCATGATCCCTAAGAAGCTCCCAGTCTCTAGTGCAGGACAGAACTGCCCACCCTGTGAGGCAAGGCCAAGCTGAGGATGGTACTCCCCTCGCCCCAGACCAACATGGGACTTATGCCCCTCTTGGGCCTGGGGAGAGGACAGGATGTTTACTGGGCTTCTGCCTCAGGCTCCTTAGTACCAGGCACCAAAACACAGTCTGGGAAGTATTGAACTTCATTTCCCACCTCTACCGGAAGACAGGCATTTGGAGAAAACCGGGGTTCACAGACACTATCCCTTGCTCGGGATGCATGGCCCATGACAGAGCAGGGACACGCATGGAGGTGACTCTACCCTGCCCTCCCTCACCTCTCTTCCTGTGGCACCAGGAGGCACAGACTCCCACTCACTCTTCCTCCACAAAATCATTTCAGGTTTAAGCTGGGAAGGGGGACCTGGGTTTAGCGGGGATACCGCCTGCCTGGCACTGGAGTCCAGGCCAGGGGAGAAGGTGGAGGCCACCTGGGCACTCAGAGCCTGCTCTGGGCAGCTGTGTCCCACCTCATTGTGCCATGGGAAAATGCCCACCAGCTTCTCCACTGCCCCAGTCTACCCAAAACTTTCTGCTGGACCTGATCACAGAGACGATGTCTGGAGATGCTAGCCTTCCAGGTGGTGGGTCCCCAAAGCACAGAGCCCAAGCAGTCCTTTACTAGGATAGTGGGTAGGCTTCCCAGAAGAGCAAGCCCCCAAGGGCAGGGATCCACACAGGCACAGAGCTACATACACAGGAGCACACACACCTCAAATACATGGCAAATGTCACAAAAATATTTAAAGTCCTCGGGGAGGTGGGATCTACAACACCCCCCCCATAAGAGTTGTCATTGGATAACAAACGTCTTAGCTAGGCCCCTGGGTCCCGTGCAGTGTGGGTAAGGACGGCAACAGCGAAGGATGGACAGGGATGGTGGCAGCCTGGGAGTCCGAGTGAAGACAGCGGGGCTGACCAGCTCCCAGGGGCACCTGGGTAATGCTGCAGGTGTGGCCAGTTGATCCCCTGTGGAGGCAGTAAAGATTAAGAGGATCATACACTGTATCCAGAGCTGTGCTGGGAGAAGTCTGGACCCGGAGCCAAGGTGGTGAGCATGCTCCAGAAGGAAAAACTTCTAACTCGCAAGGGAAGGGAAGCCGAGGAGAGACAGGCACAGGCAGACAGACAGTAGACAGCCGTAGAGACGGAGCCATAGCTGGGCCCAGCAGCTGCTTGCAGACAGGTAACAGGTGGCCCTTGGGACCTGCCATACCCAGTGAGCTCTACAATGGCTGCTTCTGCTGTGGCTGTCACAGCCTTCAAGAAGGAGTCTCCGAGCAGGTGGGGTCTTGGAGAGGATCCAACAGGTATGACTTTTTCCCCCCTGGAGGTGAGATCTGGGCCCTTGAGGAAGAGAATGCAAGCTGTAGGTTCAGGGGGGGCATGAGAGGCACTTGAGCCATGAAGTCCCAGCTCCCAGGCTGTGAGTAAGCGTGAAGGGCCTCCTGACAACACCGAAACCCTAGAAACCCAGAGGCCAGCAGAGCAGGACCTAACAGGGGAGCTGCTGAGGAAGGAAATGGTGCTCTTGAGGCACAAAGAGATCCTTATGACTGTTTTCATGAGAGCCCGAAAGGGCTGGGGCTGGGAACGTGGAGGCAGCGTGGTTGTCTTGCTGGAAATAGGCTGGGAATGGAGTAGCAATGGTAAGAGATAGGAGCTGGGATTGGGATACCGCAGTGGGGAGACAGCTTTTCTAGATGGGAGTGACGTGTCTGTGTCTAGATAGGGAAGGTGGGAGGGAACCTATGGACTTGGGAAAGGATGAATGGGGGTGTGGGTGTGCGTGCGTGCGTGCTCACAGCCATCTCAGTCCAGCCCTGCCTCCCCACGCAGGTGTGGGCCCCTCACTCCAGTGCCGAGTGTGTGGGGACAGCAGCAGCGGGAAGCACTATGGCATCTACGCCTGTAACGGCTGCAGCGGCTTCTTCAAGAGGAGTGTGAGGCGGAGGCTCATCTACAGGTGCCACCGGCGCTGCCGGCCTGCCCCAGTGTGCCTCTCACGGGTGGAGGTGGTTCCGGGAAAGCGAACGCCCAAGCCCAACGCCTAGGGCCTGGGCGCGACGTTGGTCCCCCAGGAGCTTCCTGTCCTCTGCAGATGCCAGGTGGGGGCAGGGATGTGCCCAGTGGACAAGGCTCATCGCAACCAGTGCCAGGCCTGCCGACTGAAGAAGTGCTTACAAGCAGGCATGAACCAAGATGGTGAGTAAGGTGGGTACAGTGAGACGGGAAGGGCAGCTGAGCAGGTGGTATCACTGCCCAGGGTCGGGCAGGGGTGTCCTGAGTCTCCCCGCCTTCCAAGCTGTGCAGAATGAACGCCAACCCCGAAGCATGGCCCAGGTCCAGCTGGACGGCATGGAAGCAGGCAGTGATCCCCGACCTGAGCCCTTGGTGGCCTCCCCTGCCTTGGCAGGGCCCAGTCCCCGAGGCCCTACAGCTTCGTCTGCAGCCAGAGCCATGGGCCACCACTTTATGGCCAGCCTCATCACCGCCGAAACCTGTGCTAAGCTGGAGCCCGAGGATGGTAATTTGGTAAACGGAAGAGGGTAGTGGGCATGGATCCTCTCACCCGGATCCCACAGAATGGGCACCAAGACCACAACTTCCTCCCTTGACAGCTGAAGAGAACATTGATGTCACCAGCAATGACCCCGAGTTCCCTGCATCCCCCTGCAGTCTAGATGGCATCCATGAGACATCAGCTCGCCTACTCTTCATGGCTGTCAAATGGGCCAAAAACCTTCCTGTGTTTTCCAACCTGCCCTTCCGGGACCAGGTAGACCATACAGCCTGCCTGCTGGAGCTGGGCCAGGCACAGTTAGGAGTCATAGGTCAGCCAGCTTGGGGGAACATATACCCCTGGGCTGGTGAGGGATGGAGGCTTGCCTGGCTCAGATGGTGACCATGGGGTACTTGTGTCTCTGAGGTGGGGATGATCAGGGCAGTGGCAGTGGAAATATATAAATCTCTGGGGGAAGATTGCTCACCAGAGATGCATAGAGCCGAGGAGGCAAGGTAGGACCCATGGCTCTCTGGGTCCATTGTCTTTCCTTCTGCACACTGAGACAGCAATCTGCATATTCTGAACAACAGAGTGGCTGACTCTGGGTGTCTTCAGAGCAAGGCTCCCCATGACTTCAGGCCTGAGCATCACCCCAGCCTTTCCACATGTGGAAAAGTGCTCTGAGCAGGCAAAGATCTCACAATGATCCGGGAGAGAGCAACTGCCAGATGGGCTGAGCCCTCAGCAAGGCTGTGTGTTTGGAGGGAATAGCTTGGAAGAGTCAACCAGTTCCTTGAACTCACTCAACATGACACTCTTGGAATCATCTGGAGACTGTCCGGCATCCCTGGACTCTGGGCTTATCCTGAATGGCCCAGCCACAGCTCTGGATAGAATCCACAAGGCATCTGGAAACATAGGTAGCTGAGCCAGAGCCTGTGTAGGCAGAGGTCAGGAGGCGGCTCTTGGCACCTGGGAGCAGCCCTTCTGTCCCTGGAGAAGGTGGCAGGCAGAGAGCACCAGGAACTGTGCCCCAGTGCGGACACTTGAACCCTCTCTGATCACAGGTGATCTTGCTGGAAGAGGCGTGGAATGAGCTTTTCCTCCTGGGAGCCATACAGTGGTCTCTGCCCCTGGACAGCTGCCCACTGCTGGCACCACCGGAGGCCTCCAGCGGCAGCGGCTCTCAGAGCAGGCTGGTCTTGGCTAGTGCAGAGATGCGCTTCCTGCAGGAGACCATCTCCCGGTTCCGGGCACTGGCAGTGGACTCCACAGAGTTTGCCTGCATGAAGGCCCTGGTCCTCTTCAAACCAGGTACTAAGCCTCGGCCCAAGACTTCCAGACACATGGTTGAGAGATTTTTTTTTTTTTTTAAAGGTGGGGGGAGGGTTCTGGTGACTTCCTTCTGCTGGGCTCCTCATTAACACACCTGGGTGTAGATGGATAGTCCTCGTTCTTGGGATGGGGGGCAGAGAAAAGAGGTGTGGCCTGATACTTTTGGGGGTTGTGGGATCAGGCAGGCTTCTGGAAGGGAGCTCACTGGTACTGTTTCTCCCCAGAGACACGAGGCCTGAAGGATCCTGAGCACGTGGAGGCTCTGCAGGACCAGTCCCAAGTAATGCTAAGCCAGCATAACAAGGCTCACCACCCCAGCCAGCCTGTGAGGTGACAGTAATGACACACCTACCCACCCACCCTCCCCACTTCCCTGCATCCTTCCACCCACCTCTCCCACACCATCTCTGGGCTTCCCTGCTTAGACAGGATAAGAGGGCTCAGTCAGCAGCATCTACCCAACACCTCCTGTGGACAGACACATTACCAGGTCCCAGGAGGGCGCCAAAAGACAAAACCCACAGGGACGGATGCCCACATGAAAGACAAGGGTCACCCAGGTCAGGTATGGAGAGTGGCTTATATCTGAAGGGGTAGCAAAGGTCAGGTTTTTTACATTTTTACTTTTTAAAGGCAGAATTTCAGTTTGTATCCCACACTGGTCTCAAATTCAGAGTTTTCCTGCCTCTGCTTCCCAAGTGCTAGGCTTACAGGTGTGCCCTTCTATGAGCCCAGCCTTTGACAGGGGCCTGTCTCCATAAGAGGATAAGGTCTAAAGAGAAGAGAAAAGCGTATCTATAAAGGTAGAGAGATACCAGCAATATGCGTTTTTAGTCAAGAGTCCAGTACAAAAGGTTCAAAGTCTTGCTGGTAGGAAGGTGGGAAACTGAGTCAGAGTTAGCCTGGGACCATCCCGTTTAGAGCCTGGAGTGCCCACTAAAGGCACGTCTGATGAGAGAGGTGGAGGGCACACCTGAGAGTCTGTGGGAGGAGGCTTCACGGGCAGGACTGGATCCCATGCAGACCTGTGGCAGTGGGCACAAAAGACATAGCAGCAAGCTCCCTGTCTGGAAGATTCCATGGCCTTGGGGAGGGACCAAAGGGAGCAGGAAACAGACCACAGTGTACAACTCTGGGAGTTAGAAAGGGACAGATTTAACCTTTGGATAAAGGCAAGGAATGAGCAAAGAGATGTGTTTGGGAGTAGAGGGCTTTCAAAACCTAACAGGAAAGTTGAGAGTCTGGAAGAAACCTGCCAGGCTCTGGGAAAAGTATGGAAGGCATGCTGTGGATTTGAACCCACATCCTCATGCTTGCACAGCACATGTTCTGACCCACTGGGCCATCTTTCTAGCCCTTCCTCCCTATGTTTTGAGACATGGTTTCTCAACCGAACCTGGAATTCATCAGTTCAGCTAGGCTGGGTAAGGCGGGCTAAATAAATAAGAACCAGTGTCGGGCAGCAGACACAGGCATATCCCAGGAGCTCTCTGTTCAGCCAGCCTAAATAACAGGGTTTTGATTCAGAAAGAAACCTTGTCTCAAAGGAAGAAAACAGGGGTGTACAGAATGCCCAGTGTCTTCTTCTGACCTCTGCCAGTATATACACACCAACACACACATGTGGACACATATGTGTGTGTGTACTCACATGTGTATGCACAAACACACAAAATGAAGATAGAGCAGGAAAGGATTGAAGAGATGACTTCTGTCCTATGCAAACACAGACTCCCTGGATCCCCTTTGTCCTTTATTGCCCCGGGCAGAACTGGGTGTCACTGCAGGGTCTCTAGACTCTGGGTCAATGTATTTCAGCACAACCTATACATAGACACTGAAACAAAGTCCCACTAACTAAAACACGCCCTTGCTCTGTATGATCTGCTCTGATATACTGCTTTAAGATGAAGTTCCACATAGTCTAAGCTAGCCCTGAACTCACCATGCCCCTGGGGGTAGCTTAAGCTCCCAATCTTCCTGCCTCTTCTTTCAGAAGGCATGCTAGGGTGATGACAGTTATGTGCAACCACACATGATCTATGTGCTGCTGGGATGGAGCCTAGTGCCTTGTGCCTGCTAAGCGAGAGCTCTGCCAAGGCCGGGTGGTGGCACACATCTTTAATCCCAGCACTGGGGAGGCAGAGACAGACAGATCTCTGTGAGTTTGAGGCCAGCCTGGACTACAGAGTGAGTTCCAGGACAGCCAGGACTACACAGAGAAACCCTGTCTCAAAAAAAAAGAAAAGAAAAAGAAAAAAGAAAAAGAACTCTATCTAGTGAGTTATATCCTCAGTTTCTATTTTGCTGTTTATTTTCTATTTTATTTTTAAAAGTCCATTTGTGAGGAGTTACCTACCATTATCTACCAGGTGGGCCATACCTGCAGTTTGCAATAACTCTCCACTAGACTTCACAGTTACTTCTTCCCTCTCCCTAGATCAGTAAGACAGGAGAGGGGAAGGTAGACCTGGGGTTGGGGGGGGGGGGTGGAGGGTAGGGTAGGGGTGTGTGACTGCTCACAAGAGAAAGGAGGCTTTTAGGTAGGCAAAGCTGCTCAGGAGCTCAGAGAGTGAATGGCAGAGCTTCTCAAGCTCCCCAGGTGCAGTCACACCAGCAGCTGCCATGGGGAGCTCAGGCTCTTGGTGGTAGGCGCTGGCCCCAGCTGTGCGACTTCTCCCCAGGGAGATCTGGCTCGCTTTCTTTCTTTCTTTCTTTCTTTCTCTCTGTTTGTTTGTTTCTTTCTTTCTTTGTTTCTTTCTTTCTTTATTTCTCTTCTTCTTTTCCCACCAGGACCTCTGCTTTAGCAAATGATTCTTACTTGAATTTAGGATGAATTTTTTTTTTCTGGGTGTGTCTCAGCCAACCAAAATCTCCCTTGACTTTAGAATATTTTCAGTAGTTATTATCATAGGTGTTTCACAGACAGGAATTCATATTCTTCTATGTAAAACTAATATGACTTACAGTGTTCATCTGATCAATGAACATATAAACAGGATTGCTATGAGGAATGTCTCACAAGCTGGGAGATGTCCACATGCACAAGCTGGAGCTCAGATCCCCAGAACCAGCACAAAAGCTGGCAGGCATGGCACCTGCTTGTGATCCCAGCACCTGGGAGGCTGACATGGAAGTCCCTGGGCTGAGTTAGCTAGTTGAAACCAGAACTGGTTGGCTTCCAGTTCAGCAAGGAACCTGACCTCAGTAAATAAAGTGGAGTGAGCCAGGAGACACTTGACCTTTAAACTTTCACCCAGACACATAAGCACCCGCACACACATAAGCACGAAACACGGTGAACATGTATTCACATACACACACCACATGGATGTGCAAAGAAATAACTTCTCATTTCATAATCTTGACACGTAATGAACAATATTATGGAGTCCCCGTTTTCATCATGCTCCTACCCAGGCGGGAGGTGGAAGTGAGTCCTCTAAGATAGGGGCCTTTCCCTGTGGCAGGCCCTGGGCACCTCTCACCCCTCCCCTCCCTGACAGCTTTGCTCAGCAGCTAGCCTTAAGCCTGACAGCATCCTTCCTCCTGTTCAGGTTTGGGAAACTGCTCCTCCTGCTCCCGTCCTTGAGATTCCTCACGGCTGAGCGCATTGAGCTCCTCTTCTTCCGAAAGACCATAGGGAACACTCCAATGGAGAAGCTCCTTTGTGATATGTTCAAAAACTAATGGGCGTGTCTGGTGTTTCCCCACCCGGGCAACTCTTTTGGAGCGAAGTCTTTACCTGCCTTTCTCATCCAGCAATTCCACGTGCAGGTTTTTGTACCTGGCAGAAATTTCTCCCAAAACACTTTGTTGGAATATTCATAGCAGTCTTATTAACACCCCTAGCTCTGTTTGGACAGTAGAATGCATGGATGGGTTGTGTTATGTTCACAGGAAAAACAGCTGGGCAGGGAGGGGGTGAACAGCCAGTCCACATGACAACATGGAGACATTTTGTAGGCTACAAGGTGAACAAAAGCCAGGCATGAGTAACTTTTATACAGGGTTCAAGACCAGGGAGGGGAGGGGAAGGAAGGAAGATGGGAAAGAACAGAAAGGAAATAAAAGGAAATGAGAAAAGAAAGAATGTAGACGAGACTGGTATTGGTAGAAGTCGGGGTGGGGGGGAATAGACTCCTGCACAAGGAGTGCCCTTGATCTTGATCTGGATGATAAACTGATGGTCACTAAAACTCACTGCTCACTTACAATTCATGTACTTTGCTGTATTCTGTTTGACCCCGGTTAAAATAAAACCAGAAAACTGCATCCCAGGCTTTCTATCTGAGGATGGGGAAGAAATGAGGACAAGATCTTTTGAGTTTTGTCTGGTTTCATCCCAAGCCAGAGTCTGGGTGTCACAAATTGAAGATCTGGGTACTTTTTCTCATGGGATCCAAATAATACCTCCCTTCATATCTGAAGGAGACCCCTGCACATCAGGATCTTCCTCCTGGACCCTGGATTAGGCATAAGCCACACCCAAACACCCATTTTCACAGTGAGGTCCTTTAGTAAGCAGGGAAGAAAAGTTAAAGTGGCTGCTTTCTGACTCAGGCAGAAAACAGCAGCAAATGACCTTGCAGGTGTCATTTTTTTATTTTTTATTTTTATTTCTCTATTTACTTATTTAATTTAGTTTTTTTGAGGCAGGGTTTTTCTGTGTAGTTTTGGTGCCTGTCCTGGAACTCACTCTGTAGTCCAGGCTGGCCTGGAACTCACAGAAATCTGCCTGCCTCTGCCTCCCGAGTGCTGGGATTACAGGCGTGCGCCATCACCGCCTGGGCTTGCAGGTGTGATTTTTAAGAAGAGAAGAGGGGGCCTGTGTTAGAATGGGCTAGGATGCAGTGGTAGAGGAGAAAGAGGATGAGGGAGAAGGGGACAAGGGAAAAGGGACAGGGTTATTTGTTCCAGAGGGACATTGGACTGTCTCTGGATAGACAGGAGACAGACATGGCACATAGGAAAATGGCGGTTTATGAAGGTAATAGGAGAAACTCCGTATTAGGATGAGGTGTTTAATTTTAGTTGGCCATGTTAATTAGGTGAGCCAAGGCGGGGCTTTTGATTGCTGGACTTCAATACTGTGACAGCTGGACCTTGGTAGTCAGCCTCAGGAGGAGGAAGTGACCTAATAAGGGAATAGACCTTGGGGCCTAGCTTTAGGAATGGAATCTAGTGGTTTTTAGCAAGGCAGAGGGGATGGGGAGAAGGACAAGGCCAGAGCCACATGTTCCAGTGGGCTATTGTCCCTTGGTATCTGTAAAGCACTCTGCAGCTCAGAGCAAGACAGTCTCTCTGTGTGTATGTGTGTGCGTGTGCGTGTGCGTGTGCGTGTGCGTGTGCGTGTGTGTGTGTGTGTGTGTGTGTGTGTGTGTAACTCTTCATTATCACTCCTTAACCCTCACGGAAAGACCTGGCTCAGACAAACCCTCTTTTACAAAGACAGACCCAAACAAGTTAGTGAGACCTGGTAAATAATTATAAAAGTTAACATATCGGCTGGCTGTGGTCCAGCCAAGAGTACTTGCTTAAAATGGATGGAGCCCTGGGTTCAATTCCCAGCACTACCCAGACACACAGGGTTTACATATGCCAGGCAATGTGTACAACAGGCAGTGAGCTGGGCACCCAGGTTGGGTTGTCTAATCCTCACCTAACTCCAAGGAGGGCCAATTGTCACAGTTTCTGAATAAACAAAGGTCTCGTGGACACCCACGTTGTTGTACCACTAATCACCCCGCTGCTTAATTCCCATGTCGCCGCCTCTGTTCTCCCTTCCACTCTGGAATCAGCTAGAGCATTCTGTTGCATTTCCTGTCTTCGGAGAAGACATGTAAGGGGCTGGAAGCAAAACAGTATGTGAGAAGGCAGTCAGAAGCCTAGGGGTTCCCTGGCCTTTGGCCTACATTTCGAGCTCACAGCTGCAAAGACATACTCTCTGCTCAGGAAAAGGTGGGCTGGGCCAAGAGGAAAGAGTTTGACAAATCCTGTCTGGTGGAAGACCTTCACACCAGAGCAGGCCAACTACCTGAGATTCGTCCTCTAAAAGCATCAGCCTGGGGCAGGCAGGATGGCTCAGTTGGGAAATGACAATAGTCACCAAGCCTGATCTCAGTTTGAACTCTGGTGGAGGGAGAAAAACAACGACTTTCACTGCGTGCCACCCCCACCCCCAAATAAAGGAAAAGTTAAAGGCGTCAGTCTGGCCTGTGAGTGGGCTTTCCGAGGACTGTGTGGCTGCGGTCCTCTCTGTTGTCACAACAGGAGTTTACGCCAAAGACGCCTGGCGAGAACACGTGGCTGCCAAGGGCCACATCTGCCCGGCCCATTCAGCTTACAAGCTGGTGATCGAGAACAGTAAGTGCAAAGGTGGCCTGCTGAAGTTCTCTGGCCAAGAACTCCGGGGTTTTCTAGGAGGAAGTCTTGGAGAATTCAAGGAGGTATTTAAGCTGAGTCATCTGCCCTCAGCTCGGTCTCAAAGGCAGCCACTCCTCTGAGGGCTTCCCTAGTTGCAGAAACACCAGAAAAGGCGTGTTCCCATTTGGATCTTAAAGGTCTCGCAGAGGTGTGGAGGGCGTGGGCACGAGCCTGCGGCCCTGTTGGGAACGCGTGCAACCTTTAGGGGGCGGGTCCTACGTGGAAGGAGGTGGGCGGCATCTCAGGACCCTGGCTCCTCCTCTAACACTTTGTCCTTGGAACACCTGACCAGCTGCCTCTCCCTCTACCAAGTGAAAGCAGCGGAGATAACCGACCGTGGATGAAACTGTGAGCCAAAATCTTTCTTTCTTTTTTTCAAAAGAGAGTTGTTTTAAAGTGTGTGTATGTCGCTGGTTGGGGCAGGAGCCTGTAGAGCCCAGAGGTTTTCGATCCCAGGGAGCTGGAATCCCAGGCAGTTGTGAGCTGCCCAAAGTGGATGCTAGGAACTGAACTCCATATCTCCTCACACGAAGATACCACCGATGAGCACACGCGGGTGGCAATGACTTTTCTTTTGGGTCCTTTCTGGGAGACATTTGGTTTGTTTTCTTGCCGTCAGTACCAGAAGCGTGTTTCAGCTGAAAAGCACCGCAGAAGTTTCGTTGGTTTCCTCGGACCTTTGTTTTCTTGGGAAACTGCGTTTTTCGGTCCATGCGATGCTTCTCCTCCATTCCCAAGCCAGGTGTTCCAAGCATGAAGGGCTGGGAAAAAGACTTCAAAGTGACTAGAAAGACCAAAATTGGTAACTAGAACCAGAGAGTGGAAGCCAGGCCCGCGCCGTGCTGTCTCCCCGACCTCGGTGGGAGTCTTTGGACTTTGCCACTGGACTGAAAGCTCAGTACTGGGGGGGGGGGGGGGGGGGGACCTTTGTCGTACCACTGTTCTGGTGCTAACACTAGAATGCTGGGGCGGGCGATCCGAGTTGGCTTAAGAAATAGCCACGGGGGCCTGAATCCAGTCTTTGAGTCTCGGATGCTCATAGATTCAACATGTACTACTGTGCCAAACGGACTTTTATGGTAGTCCCGGGTTCAAAGAGACCTACTGCCGACCAGCCTAGGGAAAGAATAGTTAAAAGGAGAACACCCCACCCGTGATCTGCCTGGGCCGTCTCCTCAAGCCTTTCTGCTCTCAGGGCCTTGGAATCAGAAAGGGTTTTTATGGACTCAGTCATCTCGGACAAGCCTTAAAAATACGATTTCTTGGTTTTATTTGGCCAATGACAGACATTTTAAGAAACAACATTCACTTTTCTTATTCTGGGGTCGAAACAGGAAAAGCCAACTCAGAATTTTAAAGGTTGAATGTACTTGGCATCAAAGGGAAATTTACTAATTTTTTTTTTTCCCATTTCACCTTGAACCTGACTTGATCCTAGTCAGGCTTGTCGTTCGGGATCTAAGTACCTACCTAGTCCAAGGCACCCAACCCAGGAAATCCTTCTCCTGGGAAGCCGACACCCACTGAGTGATGATCTTAATGCCAGCACCTAGTGAGAACTGGGGAAAGGGGCAGAGGACAGTCCTAGAGCTACTGTCCTTAACAGGGGGAACGGAGTTAGTAGTTAATAGAGGTCACGTGGGAAGACAGTAAATGTCCTGATAGGAACGTGGACACTCAGAGAGGGCAAATGACACCCCCACCCCGTGTCATACAGTAGAGCAGCAGAGACAACTCAGGATTGAACTGTGTCCGTTGTGATGTGCTACTCTGCCTTTCGGGGAAACCAAAAAACATCTTATCACCTCCGCTGCGTTGTAAGGTGGCCATTTAATGGGGAAATGCTACCTTTGCATTAAATATGCACTCACTGTTGGCACAGTTAGCGTCGGTGGCTGTCAGTTTCTCACAAACCACAGTCGCTTGGGAAGAAGGAACCTCTGCCGCGGAGTTGCCGCCATTAGATTTGCCTGTGTGCGCATCTGTGTGGACATTTTCCTGATTGCTAACTGCTGTATGAGGGCCAGCCCGTGGTGTGTGGTGCAGTCGGCGGCAGGTGGACGTGGGCTGGAGAGGAAAGTGAGCAAGCTAAAAGCAAGGTCCTCCATGCTTCTGCTTCAGATGCCTGTCTTGAGTCCCTGCCTCGGCGATAGCCTGCAAAGTCTAAGCGGAAGCAGCCCCCTTCCTGCTGCTGCTTTTGGCCAGAGTGACAGAAACCAAACTCTTAGCAGGTATCACCACTGTACTACCTATCTTCTGTCCTTGCCGCCTTTCTCCTCCCTTTTTGTGTGGGCCTCAATAATCCTCCATCTACTCCCAGGGTGACCTTTTTAGTTTCAGCTTAGAAAAGATAACGTCTAATGCTTGTCGTTGTGCTCCTGGTTTATAGTGGCTCACTCTGTCCACCCGGGCCTGCCTTTTTGCTCTGCAAATGACAGCATTTCAGTTGTCTTGTGTTTTTTGAGACAGGTTTTTTTTTTCTGTGTAATAGTCCTGCCTGTCCTGGAACTCACTCTGTAGACCAGGCTGGCCTCTCTGCCACTCGGGCAGTTTTCTTTACTGCCAAATAAAATTCCATTGTGTATGTATACTTTTTTTTATTCATTTAACTGTTGGTTAGTACTTAGACTGTTCATATAGCTGAGGTATTATGAATAGCACTGAAGTAGATGTAAGTGTGCAGGTACCTCTCTGGAAATTGATTTCATAGTACATATATGTCTAGATAATATGATCATTCTGGTTTACACATACACACAGACACACACACACACACACACAGGATTTTATGAAGTCCAAGCCTTTAACTCCTGATCTGCCTGCCTTAACCTCCCAAGTGCTGGGATTGCAGGCATGCGTCACTGTGCATCTAACGCTCTGGGGAATCTCTGTGCTGTTCTCTACAGTGGCAGTAATAATTTACACCCCCATCAAGAATGTACAGGAGCGATTAAGAGCCCTTCTTGTCCTTCCAGAGGCTCTGAGTTCGGTTCCACAGACACCACAACCTGGATAGTTCACAACTGCCTGTAACTCCAGTTCCAGGGACTCTGATGCCCTCTTCTGACTTCCCACACCCGTGGCATATTCTCTTTCTCTCTCTCTTTCTCTCTTTCTCTCTCAAACATACACATATAAAAATGAAAAACTTTTTTTAGAGTTCCTTTTGGTCTTCATCATCACTAGTATTCATTTACTTAATGACAGACATTCTAACTGGGACAAATAATGTCTCAATATAGTTTTGATTTGCATTTTCCTCACTGTATTACTTATTTTTAAATGTAATCTTATAAGGAATCTTAAAGAAATCATAAATCTAAGCTTTTATATATGAAAAAGAGTCAGTCAGCTCTACTTTAAATCTTTGGGGTGCATACCCAACTCATCAGTAGTTTTTTATATCAATAGATTAAGGGCAGAAATGGGTATAAGGAATTAATAATCACCTTTGGTCATTAACCAATCCTAGCAAGAAAGGCATGTCAGCTAGTAATAACTGGGCTGCTTTGTTCTTGTTCCCTGACCTTAAAGAGTTCCTCACTCAACTTTGTGCCTTTCTAAAACTTTAGATTATCTTCTTGAGTTTTTGACCTCAAAGCTATTTGACAAAAACATCTTAGTCTAACTTCAAGTTATTTTCAGAGCTTTGTTTCAGCTGTGATGTACTCTGAAACCTGTGAACACATCTCCTAACATTAAGGTTAAAAGAATTTAAGCTAGCTGGTCTACTGGGACTCAATTGTTTTCCTTAATCTAAGCCACAGTCTATATGGCTCCTCAAGGTGGTGACACTTCCTTGTTTATATATTTAATCATTAAAACTCTATTTAAACTAACATTATTATTATCAAGACAGTACAGCTTAGGAAGAAATCATCTTCATAGTAATCCACAGGTAAAAATGCCCAGTAGAATGGGATGTTTCCATGAGATAAACATACTACATTACAGGCAGTGGGGATCTCCCCACACCCATTCACACCATGCTAGATACCAGAGGAAGATGCCTGGGGCAAACGTGAAGGCATAGCAGAAGCAAAAGACACTCTAGGGTCTGTGGTCTTGGGGCCTTGCCTATCTGAGATTCACCCATCAGGGATTTTCCTCCTGGTAGGCTGACACCTTGATCTTCAATTGCCACCCACTGACTGCTCCTCTGACTTGGCCACTGAGCTGCATCCCCAGCCTGTAGGTGGCCACTGCTGTGGTTATTGCCAGGAAGAACCTTTGAAGTTTTATGCAGTCCCGTTAGTCAGGCTTAACTCGAATTGCCTGTGCTTTGGAGTCTTATCCAGAAAAACCATTGCCTGTGCCAGTGTGTTAAAGTGTTTCTTCCATGTTTTCTCCCATTCATTTCAAATTTTCAGATTTCAATTTAAGCCTTTTAATACATTTTGATTGGCTGTTATATAGAGCGAGGAACCCAGGTCAAATTTCAGTCTTCTGTGTGAGGATATCCAGTGTCCCCAGCACCGTTTATTATTTTCTCCAACAATTTTTTTTGGGGGGGGCATTTTTGTTGAGAACCAATAGATGGAAATTGTGTGCCCAGGTCTGTCTGGGATGGGATTCTTTTTTGTTGGTCTAGGTGTTCAAATGTCCATACCATGCTGCTTTAGTGACTGTGGCTCAGTAAAATGTGTTAAAATCAAGTATTAGTATGCTTCCAACTTTTGCTCATGATTGCTTTGGCTTTGGGATTGTTTCTGCTTCCATATGAATTTGGGGATCTGTTTTTGGGTTTTTGTTTTTTGTTTTTTGTTTTTTTGTTTTTTGGCTCTGTGAAGAATGCCACTGATAGTCTGATGGGAATTTTGTTGACTCTGTACATCACTTTTGTATAGTTTGTAATTTAATAATGTGAACTCTGTAAATCCCTGATCCTGAAAGGATCTTCTAATGTGAACTCTGTAAATCCCTGATCCTGAGAGGATCTCTAATGTGAACTCTGTAAATCCCTGATCCTGAGAGGATCTTCTAATGTGAACTCTGTAAATCCCTGATCCTGAGAGGGTCTTCTAATGTGAACTCTGTAAATCCCTGATCCTGAGAGGATCTTCTAATGTGAACTCTGTAAATCCCTGATCCTGAGAGGGTCTTCTAATGTGAACTCTGTAAATCCCTGATCCTGAGAGGATCTTCTAATGCTTTCTTGTTTCTTTCACAAGCTTTGCAGTTCTAGAAATCTTTACTTCTTTAGCCAAGTTGATCCCTGGAGTTTTGTTTGTGTGGCTTATTATGAATAAGACTGGTTTCATGATTTCTTACTCAGCACATTTATTATTGATATAAAGAGAAGCACTGATATGTATATATATATATTCTGCTAGCTTACTGAAATTCTCATTTCTAATCCTCTTTTGGGGGATCTTATATTTTTCAATGTATAGAAGCATTCATCTGCATATGGACAATTTACTTTTTCCCATCTGCATGCCTTTTTTTCTTTTTCTTGTCTAATAGCTCTGGTCAACATGTCTAGTACTGTACTGAATAAGATCTGTGAAGGACAGCCTTGTCTTGGAGGCAACACCACCTTTCCTCCCCAGTTCAGTATGGTGTTGGCTGTGGATTTATCCTATAAAGCCATTGCTGTGTTGAGGTCTGATCATCTATACCTAATTTGTTCAGTTCTTTCCTTTGTTTGGTTTTTGGTTTTTTTGAGACAGGGTTTCTCTGTGTAGCCATGGCTGTCCTGGAACTGAATTTGTAGACCAGGCTGGCCTTGAACTCACAGAGATCAGCCTGCCTCTGCCTCCTGAGTGCTGGGACTAAAGGTGTGCACCTCTATGCCCAGTTCCACTCTGTTCTTTGTTACCTTTCTCCTACTCATTTGGGGTTTGTCGTCTTTGGCTAAGTCCTTGACTACGTCATTAGATTGTTCAAAAGTCTTTTCCCCATTCTTCTATTTGTAGTGTTTTTATTTATTCTTAGGCAATTTCATACACATACACACACACACACACACACACACACACACACACACACACACACACACAGTGTATCTTGATCATATATACCCCCAGTTCCTAACACATGACCCTCCCACCTTAATATCCTTTTTTAAAAAAACATAATTTCTTTATTGATTCTTTGAGAATTTCACATGATGCACCCTAACTCCACTCACCTCCCAGTCCCCCCCCTCCATATTCTCTGCTACATAGCCTTAGACTAGCCTCAGTCATGGTGATTCTTTTGCTTCAGCCAAATGAGTGCTGGGATTAGAGGTGTGTATCATAACATCTAGCTTTAAAAAAAAATCCATCCAGTCAGACTATAGCTTTTGATTGGATAATTTAGTCCATTTATATTCAAGGTATTATTTATATTCAAGGTTATTATTGAAATGTAGGGACTTATGCTTGTCTTGATTCTTTTCTAGTTATTGTCAATACTACTTCTCATCTCTGATTCATCTTTGTAGTTTGTTTGCTGTATTTGATTAGTCTGATTGTATTTTTGTGTGTATTTTTCTGGTGGAATTCCCATCTTCACTTGCTGTCACCATGGCAGTGCTTCACTTCCAAATGCAGTACCTCCTTATGCATCTTTTGTTAAGGTTGCTTCTGCAGTCATGATTTCCCCCAGTTTCTGCTTATCTTGATAGCCTTGCAGGGTATAGTAATCTTGGTTGGCAGTTGTTTTTTCAGAACATGGAAAGTGCCTTTCTATTTCCTTGTAGCCTGGAGTGTTTCTAGTGAGGTTTCACTTAGATGTGTCTTGGTACTTTTCTCTTGCAGACTTTAAAATCCTTATAATTTTGACAGTTCTATCTTACGGTGAAGATCTTTTCTGGTCATGTCTGTAAGCCTCTTGCACTTGGATGTGCACGACTTTCCCATGATTAGGAAAGCTGTCCACTATTTCATTGGAGAGTTTCTCCATACTGCTAATCCTTGCCTTTGATGATCAATGGATATTTGTTCATTAATGGCATGTCACAAATTTTGTGTGCTTCCTTTTTCCTTTCTTCTCTCTCTCTCTCTCTCTCTCTCTCTCTCTCCCTCCCTCCCTCCCTCCCTCCCTCCCTTCCTTTCTTTTTTTTCCGCCTGGATGAGTTATTTAAAAAGACCTGTACTCAAGCTTAGACATTTCTTCCACACACTCTAATCTATTATTGAGGCTTTCAATCAAATTTTTTAGTTGACATATTATGGATGCCTCACTCCTAAGATTTGGTTTTTTCAAAAGTTCTCTTTGCTGAGTACCTTATACATACCCTACCCTGTCTCCTGTGCTTACTTGAATGTTTGTGTTCTTTTAGATCCCACTGCTCCTTTGGGCTCTATTACTAGAACTATGACCCTTACTGACTTGCATGTGTGTGTGTGCACAAGTGCACATGTCCGTGTGCTTGTGGAGACCAGAGGACAACTTTTGGGAATGAGTTATTTCTGTCCACCGTAAGAGTCCCAGTAGTTCATCAGCCATGGCTGCAAGTGCCTTATCCACCCTGCTTCTTGCCAACCCCTAGTCAGCCCCTCCCCCCCACACACACACTTTTGGCAAGCCAGGCAGCCTGCCTGTTTCGAACCCTGTGGGAAACTTACTGCAGCTGCTAGGATCGCTGCAACCACATCACTACTGAAGTCATCAGGAGGCCTGGCTCTAGGGAACATATGCCAACTGTACAAGGTGCCACCTCTAGGCAAAACAAGCCTTTGTGAACTTTAGATGATTCTGTTCACCTTGCAGCTGTTCTCTCTCAGGACTGGAGGAGGTTGGCTGGAGTTCCAGAGTCACCAGAAGTCGAGGGCTCTGATACTCACAGAAAGCTCAGAGCTGAAATGTGAAGAAATGGCTAAGAATTCCAGTGCCTCAGCAAAACATGTATGATTAGTGCAGCAAAGCTAGAATCTGTGATTGGTGAAATTAAAATCTGTGCATAAGCACACCACACCCCTCTTCCTGTATAAGCAGGATATTCTCCACTTGGGCTCATCTGGGAAGCTCCTTCTCTCCTGTGCACTACTTCCTGGTACTGCATCATTAGGCTCTAATAAAGGCATCCTGTGAATGGCCTTTTGCAGACACATAGCATGAAGAACAGAAACCTGGGTGGCACAGTAGTGAGGAGGCAGTTGAAGAGTTCCAGAGTATCAGGAGCTAAAGGCTCTAATACCCTCCGAACACTCAGAGCTATGCTATCAATTCCAGAGAGCAGAAATTATAAAGTATGGTAGATGTACTTTAGGTAGAGAAGCTATGGTTATGGAAGAGGAGGCTTTAATAAGGGAGCTGAGGCTACAAAACCCACACATCCCCCTTGCTAGAGTTTGGAGAGAGCTGAGGATTCAAGAGCCAAGGCTTCCAACACCCACAGCTTAAGAGCTAGAACCAGCTCCAGCCACTGGGTGTTGCTTCTCTTAAGGCAGTAAGCTTCTTCTGCCTTGAGCACCCAAAGCTGTGAGCCTCCAGCTTTGAAGACTTAGAACCCTAAATTCCTAGTTCTCAAGACTAAGAGAGCTAAGTGTCTAGATTTAGAAGCCTAGCTTGTGAGCCTCTAGAACTCAGACCTGTCACCACCAAAGGGACTGCCTGCCTAGTCATGTTCCAATACAGCAATATGCTTCCCCACCCCCAGTTCTTCCTCATGACACTCTAGCCAACACCCTCTACTCTCTACCCTGTTGTAATATGTATCTAGAGTGCAGACTACCCAGTGTGTTCAACTCAATTATTGGGCAGTTTGGATTACAAGGCAGCTAGCTGATGAGGGAACATGTAGGGTTTTCTGACCTCTGGAGCCATCCAGATTCAAACAAAAGCTCTCTTAAGTAGCTCTTGGCTAGAGCACTGAGAGTTCATAGGGGGATGATGTAAAAATTGTTTTCAAAGCAAGGATGCTGTATAGACTTTAGATTACTTATCTAATTAGACAGCAAGCCAGTGTGGATTGTGAAACCTTCCAACAGCTGGATTGCCAGCATCCACATTGGCTGTGAGAGCTGAGACTATTTATTCACCTGCATCTCCGTAGAGGGGTGGCTTTCCCTCCTCGTTATGGGGTGGGGGGTGCAAGTGCCACGTTATTTTGTTTCTTTCTATGACTTCATTCCAGGTCTCTGAGTCTCACAAGGTTCTAATGGTTTTGGAGTTTTTGGTTTTGTTTTGTTTTTGTTTGTTTTGTTTTTTCGAGACAGGGTTTCTTTATGTAACAGCCCTGGCTGTCCTGGATCAGCCTGCCTCTGCCTCCTGAGTGCTGGGATTAAAGGCGTGTGCCCACTGCCACCACCACCACCTGGCTGGTTCTGATTGCTCACCTCAAAATGCAGCTATACATTTGTTTGGGTTTTTTCTTCACAGGAAGTGAGTGCTAAGTGCCTCTCATCTTTCATCTTGGTATTCCCTCTAAACTGTCTTGACAGGCAGCAGACCAGTACCTTGGCTTGCTCCTCCTTTGAATTCAGCTGAGTCCTAACAGCAGTCACTTCTGCACTTATCAATTGGGAATTGGGTCCTTTTCTTTAATTTTATCAGTGTAAGAAATTAGTGCTGCTCCTTTGGGTTATGAATCTGATTGGGAGCCAGAAAATAAACCACACATATTGTACTTCTGGAAGCTTTGTTCTTTAATGAGCCATGGAGTGATTTGTTCAGCAAGCTGCTTTTGTGTAGCCATACAGAGCATATTCTGAGTGACGCAAACTGCACTTCATACAAATGTCTTGCCCCCTCCAAAAAAAAAAAAAAAAAAAGTAAATTACAAAGTGCTGCTGATTGCATTGGGAATGTAATCAGTTCTGTGAATGAGATAAGTCATTCTTATAGAATTCTTAAACAGTAAAGTGGCATATTTCACAGGATATGTCCTTTTATAATACACAGTATTTTAAAAATTTACACTTACCATACTTATAAATTACTTTAAATCCATTAAAATAATATAATACTAATCTTCAGTCCACACCTTTCCCATAGTAAATACAAATACTTTGCTCAAGAGGTGCAACTTTTATAGGACCTAAGAGGGCTGATAAATAGGCATTAAGAATGGATGGGTAACAAGGCGACAGACCCATTGGTAGAGCTTTTTTTAAAGTTTAAACCAAGAGATCAATAAGATCTAATATACTGGAGATTACCCATTTAACTCTAAATCAAGTGTGGAAATGTTCCAGAGAAATGTGGTCTCAAGTACCCTAGGGACACAAAAAGTCGGGTCTCCTACAAATACGTAAAAATCTTACTACTAAGGCCAGCATGGTGTTGGGGCACAGTGCTAGGAAGTTATCACAAGTGTGTGGGTACATATAACACACCATTCAGTACAGAGGAATGCAGGTCCATTCCCCACCAAGACTTAAAAGTGGGTGAGAAAAGTCATCTGGACAGCTTTCTATGGTTACAACTCTCTGAACTTCATACACCTCCTAAGAATCCATTCTTCTCTCTAGCTTATTAATTACAGTTGGGAACACACAGCTCATAGGCATAGAGGTGGAACAATCCTTGACCACCTGTCAGCACACTTCTGTGACCCCGTCTTTGACTGTGAAACACATAATATCTTCACACCCTATGCAAGGTAAGAGTGACAGATTTCCAAAGCCTGAGAGTTGGCCGTAGTGAACTGTGCCCTGAACTCACATCTTTCTGTCTCTCCTAGTAACACTCAGAGAAAGAGAGTCATATCTCCTTGTATGTTTCAGAAGCCCAGTGGCCAATTATAGCTAAACAGCAGGAAGTATAAATTATGTGCAAACTGAGCATGTTGCCTCCCTGAATCCTGTATGCATTTGCTGCAATTTGCTTCAATCTGTGAAGCAGAATGAATTTGCTTCTGCTACATTTTCTGTGATACACAGCTCCAGACACATATTAATGAATGGGTAGAAAAGAAAGGGTAGGTGTCACTGAGGGCTAGAAGTATGTGATGTAACTAGAATGCTCCGAAGTTTGGGGCACAGGCTCCACGTGTGAGCCACTCTGCTGCTGCCAGAGAGGTTCTTCGGATGCATTTTGAAATGGAAGGAAAGCAGGAGGCAGAAGCAACAGAACTGTGACCCTGGTGTGGACTGTATCCTGAATGGCTGCAATGGTGGCATATGTGGGGCTGCAGAAGCCCTGGTAAAAACTGATGGAGTAGAACATTTGGTTCTGACAGTACTGAGCTTCATCTCCATCAGACCTCCTGACCCACAAAACAGTAGCTGGCTTTTCCTCAAAGGAGGGCCTACACTTGTTGAGACATTCTTAGGACTGTGTGGATTTCCCCCACCTCATCCTGGCAGCTTGTTAAATGATTAGAAATTCACAAATCTAGCAACTGGAAAAAAAAGGTTTTATTTAACTTTATTCAAATTCAGGTTTTAGGTCCCTGAGAAAAATTATAAAGCCTTTAATATCAGTTACCTAGTTCCTACAAAGTGACCTATGTAGGTAGTTTTTTCTCAGCCCGAAATTTACCTTATAAAAAAACAAAACAAAAAATAAACCGAAAAATTTAGGTGGGAGAACACATGTTATGTGTTGAGTTCCCCAGGCCATTCCTCTGAAATGAAGGAAATTGTTCAACAGCTTAAAAAAAGAAAATATTTAAGTAACGTTTTTGACCCAAGTGGAGAGCAACAGTTAACACCTAGCAGTAGTTGCTCTTCCCAATATTAAAACAGACTATGTGGTCCTCAAGGCCCAAAGCAGTACCCCACATTGACACAGCCATGCTGGGTTCTCTTAGGACACAGTGTCCAACATTCTTATTGTTGATGCTTGTGGGACATAAAACTTAACATTTACTGACTGACATCATCATTGGGAAGATTTGCAAAGCGTCCTTCATATGTCTCAATGTCGAACTCACACCAGGGAGAGGGAAGACTCCTGCTACCACGAGCTGCTGTGCAGAATGATGATGCTACAAGTCTCATCTCTAGAGCCGGCCGACGACCAATGAAGCAGTGGCCTGAGGTTCAGTGTTGTGTAAGAGGAGACCCTGCCTTAACAAAAACTTACCATTCCCATAACTCCAAACCAAAGAAAATGAAGAAAACCAAAATTCACGTTAGAGGTGGTAAAGGCTCTTTTTGTAACAGTGCATGTGGTAGTTAGACAAAATGTATTTAGTGACTTTAAAAATAAACATTTTCACATACTTAAGAAAGGGTATCATGTTTCATTTCACATACATTATAAATAGCAAAAAGATTTCTATTCTCACAACTGCTAGTACATGATGTTTCAGACATTATAACTTAGGTACATGGAGACCACCAGTAATGAAAAAGATGCCCTTACTTTTCCCTCAACCCAGGGGTGAATGGTTCTCACCACCTGTGCAATGACCACTCATCTGCAGGAAGAAACTCCATGGGAAGAAGGGGGAAGCACAAAGTTAAAAAGAACTAGGCATACTATACATGTGTATTTACAGTAAACTTCAGGAACAAGTATATTAACAAAAATAGCTTCAAGTAGTCCTTGATTTTTTTTTTCATCTAATACTGATGGTCTGAGAAAAAAGAAGATAAAAGTTAAATAGATCATATGAAAACTTTCTAAATTTCTTTTGGCAGCTTTCTATAACACTCATGCAATGTTGTATGTGAGGGCTTGTAGAAAAGTGACTACATGGTCACATTATCTGTCTGAGTCTATGGTGGTATTCCACCAACAGAAGAACAGGCTCCCACACAGTCTTCAGTTTAGTCTTTATAACAACAAAAGCCTGGGTCGATCATGACGAAGCCTTCACATTTAGGGATTACCTAAATGTGTCTGTGACATAGAAAACAAACAAACAAAGACTAGAGGAATCTGATAATCAGGACAGTATGGCTACCAGAACTTTATCCCATGCAATATATTTGGCAGGAACTAACCAGTACTGATTACTATGATATCAACATAAACAAAAGACAAAGCATGGTCTCTTCACTGTAGGACCAGGTAACCGAGACATGCTCTGATGGCTTAATGGAAATCATAGTTTATGTTTCCAAAATATATCATGGAGTATTTTTAAATTAAATTCAAAATAGATGGCTTGGGCTTTTTGCTTATAAATCCTTGTGGAAAATATATTCTACCACAGCTACTAACTATCCCAATACAAACTCAAAAATTTTGCTTTCATGGTTAAGAGAGGTTTGTATATTTTCTTCAAATGCTAGAAATGACAGCATTCCTCAGGAACACAACAGCCTCCTAGTTCAACAACTATCTGTGGGAAGGGAAGGGTCGGTGGGGGAGAGGCAACTACTGCTGGCCCAAATCCCCCTAGGTGGCTTTGTGTAGTGGAATCTCAAATACAGCAGCCAAGGCACGGCTGGCCCATCCCTAGCAAGCTACGAAGAGGCCACTTCTGCAGGAAGCCCAGTGATCCAGCACACAAACTGCTGAAACAAGAGGCAGAGCCATTAAGACTGACTGTTATGGACAAAATGACCAGAAGAGGCCCCAGAGATGAGATGTGTTTACCACTCTAGCCACATAGGGACACATCTGTCATTCAGACCATAAACTCATTATTTCCAAAGAGTGGAAGCTGCTGTGCAGAGCTGCAGTCAGGGTCCACAGGTTTTTTTCGGCCAGATGTGACTGTCCCCTCTGGGGTCTCTTTGGTTTTCTGAGGTGAATTTTTCACATTCTTTAGTTTTTGTTTGCCCTTTTCAGGGTTGAAGGTTCCTCTGCTGATGAACTGAGGCTTGTCTTCTAGGGATTTGGCTTGGCCTAGTGGTCCTTCCGTTCCCAGGGCCTCACAAGCTGAGGCAGCTCGGTAGAATGGAGACTTGGAATAAATCTGAAATCTCTTTCTAGTGCCATGAGATAATGTAGTGTTAGATAAACATGAAGAGACGGAGGAGTCCACAGAGTCTGGCTGCTTTCTTAGTGGCTTTCGCAACTTGCTTGAAGGCTCAGACTTGGCAGCTGTTTTCAGGGAGCTAAGGGCTATGCTTCTCTCTAATGTAAACACAGAAGACAAAATTGTACATGACAGTGTCTCTTAAGGAACATCAAGGAATGAATAGAAGCCAGTGTTCACATGTGAAAATGAATGGGTCAAAGTTGTGAGGGTCTAGTTGATCAACTTTGTGCAGAACCATTACGTAAAAAGCTCTCTTGGGTTGGGTCTGGTGGTGCATACCTTTAATCCCAGAGCTTCGGAGGCAGAGGCAGATAAATCTCTATGAGTTTGAGGCCAGTCTATCTAAGTTCCAGGCCAGCCAAGAACTACAGAGTGAGACCTTGTCTACAAACAGACAAACCCTCTCCATCCAGTTCCACAAATACTTCAGAGTAAGTCCCAGGGAAGTCTGGTATGTTTGAGTAGGAGGCCAGCAGAGACCTACAATAGTCACCATTATTCCCTGAGATACATAATTAAATGTCTCCTTTGGTGTAACAGTTCCGCCTCACAAAAGGGCACAGTTTTGGCACTCACTCTTAGGAAATGGCCATGAGATGGACATGCACTGAGATTACTGGCTTTCCCCCCATGATAAGTTACCAAAATTAAATTACCAACTGCATTACAATGAGTGTGAAACTAATGAATAATTATAAGGTAGCATCACAAAGACCTATGATTCCTTAGGAATCTGTCATATTTTCATGTGAGATCAGTGCACTTGTAAAACAGACTCAGCTTGGGAATTTTTTGTAAGACAGGGTTTCTCTGTAATAGCTCTGACTGTCCTGGAACCCGGATTTATAGACGAGGCTGGCCTTGAAATCTAGAGATCCACCTGCCTCTGCCTCCTGAGTGCTGGGATTAAGGGTATGTGCCACCACCACACCTGTCTTGGAGATTTGGTTTTTTTCAAGACAGGGTTTCTCTGTGTAACTTTGAGCCTTTCCTGGAACTCTCTTTGTAGACCAGGCTGGCCTCGAAACTCACAGAGATCTGCCTGCCTCTGCCTCCCGAGTGCTGGGATTAAAGGTGTGCAGCAGCAGCAGCAGCAGCAGCAGCAGCACCACCACCACCACCACCACCACCACCACCACCACCGGTCCGGCTAGTTGTTTTTGTTTTTTTTTTAACCATTAAAAAAATTTTTTTATATATATTTTTGTGTGTGGATACTTTGCTTGCATGTATGTATGTGCACCAAGTGCCTGGTACCCTCAGAGGCCAGAAAAGGGCATCATGAGGTTGGGGATTTAGCTCAGTGGTAGAGTGCTTGCCTAACAAGTGCAAGGCCTGGGGTTTGATCCTCAGCTCCACAAGAAAAATAAAAAAAGAAAAGGGCATCAGATTTCCTGGGACTGGAGTTACAGTTAGTTATAAGCTACCATATGGATGCTGGGAATTGAACCTTGATCCTCTGAAGAGCATCCAGTGAGTGTTCCTAACCACTGGACCATCCCTCCAGCCCAGCTTAGGAATTCTTATTCCTTTACAAAACAAATTGTGTCTCTAGTGTAATATATTCATTTATCAGATCTCTCAAAATGGTACCTTCAGAATCCATATTCAAATTTTCTGAGCTATCAGCAGTCCCAATAGAGGCCTCAGACTCAAGAGTTTCGTCATCAGAGGCACGAGGTTCCAATACAAGCATCTCAAATGTTAGTTCTTCCCTACAAAATACAATCAACAAACTCGTTAACATGATAGGAAGACTTTCCACGAAAGCAAAGAAGCTAAATGGCAAAGACATTTCTTATTGTCACACCAAGGTGATAAAGAGGATCTCTTTATATGCAAAGTAATAGGTGGATGAAAATATGAGATGACAGCAATGGTGAGGCTAGGGATAGGCAGGCTGAGGCAGGCTGCTGAAACTGAAACATTCTGAGATGAACTCTGGACTGAAAACTAGAGATTTTAAAATTAAAATTCAAGATTCTAAATTCATTCATGAAATATCAGCAAGTACTGCTCTCTCTCTGGACCTCAGCCTCTTCATTCAGAAAAGACACTAGACTGTCTCTAAAATTCATTTTAGCTCTTAGATTATGTTCTACAAATAGAAGCTTAACTAACTACACAAAGACTTTATCTTCTACCTTGATCACATCAAGGCCTTTGGATAAGTAAAACATTGCACTTTTTTGGCCTGTGAAGTTCACATTATCTCTGGCTATAGTATATTCTAATTAATCAGGATCATGCACCTATATTTCAGTGATATCCTTTCATTTTACTAAGTTACTAAGATTTGGCTTCTAACCTTATTTCCTTACTAGGGTCCTAGCAACACTTTGATTTATTTCAAATAGTACCTTCACAAAAACTCACTTCAAAATCTAGTACCAAAATATCTTTATGTCTGCACCTTTTTCCCTCTGCATTATTAACTTTTTCCAATGAACAGATCACATAGCTAGTCAATTCCTGGTAGTGTGCAAGCTCTGACTCTAGTTTTCTTTACATCAAGTCTCCTCCTGTCAGACCCTTCCTAGCCTTACTTCTACTTTAGAAAGCCTGAAATACGCAGACCATCCTTTTGAGCACAGTCTTGCCAGTGCTCACTACTTCCATGTGCAGTCATGTGTTTGAGATTTATGCTTATACTTCTGCACTTTCTCTTTCCCAACTATTTCCTATTTATCCCTTTCTAAGACCATGCTCCCCAGAGCTGAGGTAGGTCATCTTTTCAGCCCCTGATTAAGTAACTACTATCTCATTTTTTCCACAGCTGAGCCTTAGCTGCTTTTCAGTTGCCCTAAATTCCAGAATCAATCCTGACTTTCAAGTTTCCTAATTCTTCATGAATCAAGTTCTCAGACCTAAGAACTCAAGGAAACCTTTAGGATTTCTTAAAAGAGTAATCCATGTCAATCAGCACTAGTACATAATACCTTCAGGGAGAACCATGGGATATTCATCTTCCTAAGGGGTAATGTCAACTCACTCCTGCCAGAGAGATGGAGGGAACAGAATTTCTTAGCTTTCCTCTTTGAAATCACAACAGGTTTCTCTACCCAGTATCCCAGGACCTAGTACAGGTGCTGCCTTATTCTATCTAGTTGCTGGGCCCATGGTCATACTGATTTCTAAATAATAACACGTTATTATTCCTTGATGTAACTGCAACTAATGCCTATGCGTGGAGAGAACTTTGTCTTAGCCAAGGGACTCTTACTCTTCTTTTTTGCAAAACACATCTGTTTATGCAGGCTGGTCTCTGACTTGTCAAAGACTCTAATACCTCCTCTTGGCTCTCCATTGTTCATGCCTGTTGAATATGGACTAAGACAGCATACACTAGGTATATATACCCTCCTATTCCCACTGCTCAGCATCAATATTCCTATCTCATGACATTTCCTTCCCTGAGATGAGAATTTCCACACTTACCTTGAATACAGGCAACAAGTCTCTTGATAACTCCACATCCCTTGGATCACCTGACATAGTGCTTGACACCGGAGATAATGAATGAATGAATGAGGAGAAATAAAGGATAGAAGGAAGGAAGCACAAAAGACACCAAAATCTCCGTTCCTCTGGGCACTTACTTCTCCTTCTGTAAGTTCTCAATCTGCTCAGTCAGCACTTTCTCCTCCTGCTGCATTGCTGCTTGCTGTTGCTCTGTGATGTCCGTCTCCATGGCTGTCTCACTAGTCATGGTCTCTTCAGGGACATCAGACATGGAAGGCAATCGGACTATAACAGGAGAGGATGGACTTGGATAGTTTCCGCGATGCATACGCCCCTTTCCCTGCAGAGAAAATTGATTTTAGAAAGTAAACTACCTGTATCAGTTTTACATTGATCACTTTGGATAACAAGTGTCCTTCCATCACATCATGAGGATGAAAGGACCGAACAGGCATAGGATATTTAGTAAGAGATCATAAATCCAACAGATTAGGTTAAAAGAATTCTATCAAGAACACTGAAACAAGGACAGACATTTCCAGCCCTGGGTGTTAAGAACTGCCATGCTGAGATGAGAGGCTTCTTTTAATTCAAGCTGTGCACTAAACAGCTTCAAGCCAATTAAAACTTAAAACTGAGTTACGTAGTCACAGGAGCCATATTTCAGCCGTTCCTGAGCGACAGGCAGACAGTGGCTACCACACTAACATTGAAGATATATGTTATTTTCAACATTGTAAAAAGTTCTGACAATGCTTAACAGCTTTAACCTTGTAAGGACAATCTCTCACTGGGAAGATGAAAAAAACATGTCCTGAAACTCAAGTTTTACAGGGAAAAACATCATACAAGAGATCACTATTTTTGACATGAGGGAGGGAAAAATCTCACTATTTTAAATATGTTACCTTACATTTGACTTTTAGTTTCTGGTTATAGCTGACTAGGTTTAACAGATTGAATCTCCTGCCAAGACGATTAGATCAACATAAAAAACGAACACATGCTTGAAAATACTGGGTATCCAAGGGGCAAAAAAGGCCCAGCACTTACTGATGATTTGCAGTTTCAGAAGAGATAGCGGAGTCTGAGCAGAACTTTGAACATACTATAGTTGGCAACTATAGCACAGTTCAGCAATAGTCAGGAGCTACATTAACCTGTATATGTGTTTACACATCTTTATCAGAATAAACTCATTATTATTTATAAACTATCTATGGCTGTTTTGTTCAACAGTGGCAGAGATGGCATACCAAACCTAAAATTACATACGCCACGATCCTTCAGATAAAAAGCTTGCCAACAACTGACATACAGAATAAAAGGGTATGAGTTGCTGCCCCATAAAACCTCCATACCTAACACTGGGATCCCCAAGGTTTGCATTCTAGACAGAAGGGTTCTTACAGATGTGATAGCTTAGCTTCAAGTCATCTAAATGGTATATATATATATTTGATTCAAAAATTTTAAACCTCTAAGACTGGATTAAAATGATGAAACGCTAGTACCCAAGGATCTTGCAAAAAAAAAAAAATATATTCTTTGTAGGTAAGCAATGTCATCCCAGGCCTCAAAATATTTTCTACAAATCATTTTCCAAATAAAAAATAACCAGGAATAAAAGATAAGACAGCCAGGTGGTGGTGGCACACGCCTTTAATCCCAGCACTGGGAGGCAGAGGTAGGTGGATCTCTGTGAGTTCTAGGCCAGCCTGGTCAGAGAGCCAGTTCCAGGACAAATCGCACAGAGAAACTCGTCTCAAAAAACAAAACAAACAAAAAAACCCCCCAAAAAAGAAAAAAAAGGGAGATCAGACAATGCAAATGAAAACAAACAGAAAACAAAAGCTCTGAAGAATTACGGCTATCAGACAAACTCCAACTATTCAAGCAGGTGGGAAAACATAATCAAATTAAGTAGAATGGAAGTTAAGTCTTTCTAAGAAAAATCCAAGATCAAGCCAGGAGAAACCAACACAAAAGGAAAATTTCATAGACGATGGTAAAAGAGGAAAAAGAAAAACAGTAAAAAAAAAAAAAAAGACCCACAATATGTTTACAATATGTTTAAATAGGTGAATAGAGATGAAGAGATAGTAGACACTGATATGCTAAGTCATAAAACATTTTAAAAAATCAATGCTGTTAAATGACTGATTTAAAGGTCCACACATGTCTTCAAGGGAGGACAAAAATGTTAAGGTCTGTATTTAGAAACATTACTGAAAATTCAAGCCAAGAAAAAAAATCTTAAAAGCAGTCAGAAACAAACAAACAAAAACAAATTCCCTGCAAACAAATAGCAATAATTAGATTCTAAGCTCCACAGAAATGGAAGAAAAAAATAAGCCGAATACAAAAAACAAGCAAACACACACACACACACACACACACACACACACACACACACACATCTCACACACACACACACACACACACACACACACATACATCACACACACACACACACACACACACACACACACACACACACACACACACACACACACACACAATGAAATGATATTTTTTTTTAGTCTCTGAAAGGAACAAGTTACCACCAATCTAGAACTGAACAGAAATCTTCAGGAATAAAGTAGAGAAAGAGAAGACAAGGACAATTTGGTTCAGGCTAAAAGAAGTTCTCAATGGCAGGGAGGAAATGCCCAAAAGAAAAGTTCGAGATTCAGGAATGAAATCACACAATGACAATGTACAGACTACCAAAAACAAAATGTTTTGTAATTAAAATCTACAAATAGCAAAAAGAAAAAAGAAAAAAAAATCTGCTAATAGCAATGAAGTCAGACAATAACTAACACATTAAAGTCCTTTCACATTATCTAGGAAAATTATAAAAAAAAAAAAAAGCACCAATTAATGAACACTAAAAGGGTATAGTTTAATGATGTGAACTTTTTAGACTAAAGGAGTATAAAACCTCTAGCAGAATGAAAAATGGTATAATATCAAGTAAGGGGGAGGCAATAAAAAAGAACAAAAAAGGCCAGAAAGGAAAAGAGTACACATCAGGCAAAACAAACAAAATCTGCACAATAAAAACTGATCTAAAATATAAACATAGGGGCTGGAGATATGGCTCAGTGGTTAAGACCACTGGCTACTCTCACAGAAGACCTGGGTTCAGTTCTAGCATTCACATGGTGGCTTACAAACATTGCAATTCCAATTCCAGAGCATCAGACACCTTCTTCTGGCCTCTTCAGATACCAAGCATGCCTGTGGTACACATATATACATGCAGGCAAAATACTTACAAAATTTTTAAAAATCCAAATATAGTATCAACAGCATTAAATGTATACTGATCAAATAAATGCTCCTGTTAAGACTGGAAAATTGTCAGAAACATGATATTTAAGGGCTACATATAAAATATTCAAAGCTGGGCAGTGGTGGCTCACGCCTGTAATCCCAGCACTCGGGAGGCAGAGGCAGGTGGATCTCTGTGAGTTTGAGGCCAGCCTGGTCTACAAAGTGAGTTCCAGGAAAGCCTCCAAAGCTACAGAGAAACCCTGTCTCGAAAAAAACAAAAATAAAATATTCAAAACAGTTGAAAACAGCTGAGTGTGGTGGCTCATCTGTAATGCTATCACTTGGGAGGCTCTGAGTTTGAAGCTATCCTAGAATATATGAGTTCCAGGCTAGGTTTACAGAGTGATACTATGTCTCAAACAAAAATTTTAAAATAAAAATAATGAAAAGTTGCAGGTCATCTTTAATCCCAGCACTTACTTGGAAGGCAGAGACAGGAGAAGCTCTGTGATTTCGAGGGCAGCCTGGTTTGGTCTACAGAGCAAGTTTCAGGACAGTCTGGACCTATATAGAGAGACCTTGTCTCAAGAAACTAAACATAAAAGCTTAGCATAGAGTGAGAAGTGCCATTTATAATGGAAAGGTATTTTAGAGTGACAAAAGCTAAATTAAGAAGAAGATATAGCATTTCCAAATTTGTATGTCTATGTATCTATAGCCATTTCATAATGGCATCAAACAATTTGAATAAAGTATCAGCAGAAGTAAACCATAGACAAAGCTCTAGTCAGCACCAAGGGGTTAAGTATGCATAGTAAACTATTAAAGATCTAGCAGAGGCTGGAGAGATGGCTCAGAGGTTAAGAGCACTGACTGCCCTTTCAAAAGTCCGAAGTTCAATTCCCAGCAACCACATGGTGGCTCACAACCATCTATCATAAGATCTGGTGCCCTCTTCTGGCCTGCAGGGATACATGCAGACAGAGCACTGTATACATAATTAATAAATAAATCTTAAAAAAAAAAAAAAAAGATCTAGCAGATACATTCTTCTACAGAATTAAAATGGACTATGTGGTGATATTTTGTTTGTGCTCTAACAAATAAAGCTTGCCTGGAGATCAGAGTGCAGAGCTAGCCATTAGAGGCCAGGCAGTGGTGGCACATGCCTTTTTCCCAGCAATTGGGATCTCATGCCTTTTTCCCAGCACTTGGGAGGAGGAAAGAAGAAGTGATAATGTGGGGTGGAGATAGGAGCTTGGCTCTTTCAGGATGAGGATGCCGCAGATGTAAGAAGTCCCTCTAGTAGCTGGCTCCTTTACTGATCTTTCAGCATTTACCCCAATATCTGGCTCTGGGTTTTTATTACTAAGACCAATTAGGATTTGTGACACAGGACTATGTCCCCAATTTATTTGTTTACTTGTTTATTTATTTACTTTGAGGCAGGGTCTCACTATGTAGTCTTGGTTAGCCTGGAACTCATTATGTAGACCAAGGCTAGCCTAAACTTACAGAGATCCACCTGCCTCTGCCTCCCTCATGCTGGGGGATTAAAGGCGTGTGCCATGATGCCTTGCCTAAGTTATTTTTACACAAATTAGAAAAACACAACAAGTACATTTAAGGGAAGGGCATTCTAGGACAATTTTATATATAATCACAGGGGCAATCAATGATGGTTTAACATCAATAAAATTGACAATTCTCTAAGCCAGGCACATAGGTTGAGCCTATAAAACCAGTAGTGCTCCTAAGGCTGAGGTGGTAGATCACTGAAAATTCTAGGCCCGTCTGTGCTACATTGTTAAACATCTCAAAATTGTGGATATATTAAAAACCTAAAAGTCTGGTCTACAGAGCGAGTTCCAGGACAGTCAAGACTACACAGAAAAACCCTGTCTTGAACAAACAAAAGACAAAAACAAAACAACAGAAAACAAGACCAAAAAAAAAAAAAAAAAAAACCCAATAAAAATCAACTAATCACCACCATAACAACTCAGAAAGCTTGAATGAATATGCGTAGTTCAAAAAGAATAAAATTGCTATAGCAAACATCCTGTTTTACCAATGGTGGGACATGCCAAGAGTGACCACTACCACTGTTTCATTCAACATTCTAATTCCTTTAGAGCTAGAACATTCATTCTAGTTAATTCCTTTAGAAAAACAAAGAGGAGGCATAAGGACTATAAAAGAACAAACAGAACAATCATTCATAAATGATACAGCTAGGAAATCCAAAGGAATGATCAGAACAATTATGAGGTGACTTAAGTAAAGTCACTAAATGTAAGATAAAAACACTAAAGTAAATAGGGTATTTTATGTAACAAGCAACAAAAAGAAAATAAAAAACTTAAATACAATTGATATTATATTTTAAAGTGTTACACATTGATAACTAAAGTTAAAGATAGTAAGATCTCAACATGTAAAATAATAAAACGCTTAAAAGAACTTATATACATGGAAAGATCATGTTCATGGGTTGGGAGAATCAATACCAATGAAACAGCAAATCTCTAAAAAGCAACTCACATATGTAGTGTCATCTCAAAAAAAAAAAAAAAATCCCAGGCGTTTGTGCAGGTGACTTCATACTTTATATGATAAAATGAGTCACAAATAGCCAAACTGAAGGAGACAGGGTAACTTTTTAAACAGTTCACTAGACAGCTGAAGTAAATGGGCCAGTGAAGTGACTCAGTGGGCAAAAGCACTCGCTACACAAGGCTGACAGCCTGAATTGATTCCCTAAGCCCACATTAAAAAGCCCGATGCAGTGGCTTGCATCTAGAATCCCAGCACTCCTATGGTGAGGTAAGAGGCAGAGACAGAATTTTTGGGAAGCTAGTCTGGAGTAATCAGCATGACAGAAACTGGAAAGACCTTGCCTCAAAACAAGGTACAATGAGAGAATGGACTTCCCAAAGTCCTCTGACTTCCATACACATGGGTAACATACCCACTCCTTGTATATATGACACAATACAAAAAAGCCAGACTAAGAAATGTAGTCATACTGTCAGTATGATGGTCAAAATGAGGTAACTAAAAACAGATTAGATATACAGCTAAAATAATGAAGCTCTGAGAAGATAATGATTACAACTTTACTAAGAAAAATTCTTAAACATACCCCAAATAGTAATAAAACTAAATTACACTAAAATTAACCTCTATCCATCAAGACAATTTATTTATTTTTTATTTTTTGAGTCAGAGACTTGTTATGAATGTTATGAAAGCAGGACTGGGCTTCATCTGGTGATCATCCTACCTCTACCTTCTAAGTACTGGGATTACTTACATATGCTACCATGCCTGGCTTGAAAAACACTTTGTTTTTGAGACAGGGTTTCTCTGTGTAGCCCTGGCTGTCCTGAAACTCACTCTGTAGACCAGACTGGCCTCAAACTCAGAGATCCATCTGCCTCTGCCTCCCAAGTGCTGGGATTAAAGGCATATGCCACCACTGTCAGCTCAGAAAGTCATTTTTATTTTTTATTTTATTTTATTTTTTTTAAACCAGAGCTGAGAACTGAACCCAGGGCCTTGCGCTTGCTAGGAAAGCACTCTACCACTGAGCTAAATCCCCAACCCAGAAAGTCATTTTTAAGAGAGTAAAAGAAAAAAAAAAAAAAAAGAAAGAAAATCAAACCATAAAATGGAATGCTTGCAATGGAAATAACTGATCAAAGGATTATAGGCAGAATTCAGAAAGAATTAGAAAAAAGATAAACAGCCCAAGTATAGAAAAGCTTATTTAGCATGTTCACAAAACAAGGCATCTGAAGGCTAAACTGAATCTACTTGTGCACATTAGAGTCACAGGAAAGAACTCCAAATTTAAGAAGTAGCATGTATATTATAATGGCTAAAAGTAAAGTACATGACAATACTAGTGCTGGGGAGGTGATGAACCATTCAGAAATTCCTGTATACTGCTACTTAGTGTTCAGTCATTTTGGAAAATGTTAAAGATATATCTCATGATCCAACCCTTATATATTACCCTAACAAAAAATGAGTGCATGTTACCCATTCTCCTAAATAAAACTCTACTGCCCATAAACAGTACACTGAATAAACTGTGGTATATACAGTCTCAAACAGGATACAGCAAACAAGAGAGAGCTGACTCACAACTAAACACGTCATGGATTAAGTCTTATAAACATAAAACTGACTAAAATGTCAGATACAAAATAATCTATAGTATACAGCTTTATTCATCTGCATCTCAAAAACAAAACAGCACTGTGCTCAAGGATACAAATTTTGGTGGCAAACAACAAAGAAAACAGGAAGTATTTGCTGCAGTCAGTCTTTAAATGCCTGGTCTGTTTTTAGGTACCCTGTTTTGATTTTGATCATCTTATGTTGACAGTCCCTGTAGATGAGAGTTGCACTTGGGAGACTGAGGCAGGAGGACTGCAAGTCAAAGCCAGCCTGATGTATACAGTGGGGGGGAAATCAGAAACAGAGAGGTCTGATTAACAGACCTGGGTTAGAATGCTACAAGCCTAGCCTATAACAGATTTCCAAAACTAGCAAAAATGCTGGGGTCCAAATGCTTTAATGAGAAGGATTCTAAGTGACAACACCTTTTTGAAAGTTATTCCCAGTTTACCTAATAATACAATGAAGAGGAATAGAAAATATACTATAGTGCTAAAATGACTATGGCCTATGAAGAGAGTTTGCGATGAAGTTCATAATGGAAAAAGGACACAGGCAGGAACAGCAAGACCTAACAGATGGACACAAACTCAATACTGTCAATCAACGTAAGCCTACATAGTTAAAGAATGATGACGGAATATGGATTATGAGTAGGAAGACATTTCCCTCATGAGGAGTAATGTTATTTTCTGACGATTCAAAGAAAGCACACGGAACTGGGGTTTGTTTGCAGGTTGAATATATCAAGAGGAAGAACTGTGCAGCATTCAGATAGAACTAGACGTAAGTAGCTGAAAGCACAAATCTTAGAATCCTAACAGAAAATTTACCCCAAATAGGAAAGTAAAGGATCATTGTTGTCATTCATTGAGCCACAAAAAGAGGAACCAAATTCTCAGTCTGTCTGAGTATCTTCTTTCCTAAGAAAGGAAAGGCCCTTTATCCAAGGGTTTTCTAGAAGACTACCAGCCTTGCATAGTAGTCTTGCATAAAGTCCACACTTCGTATGATAATGAGATATGAGCTTTCTATGGTAGTAGGTATTGAGGCTGATTCAAAAGTTGTATCACAACACGTGTAACTATGGTTCACCCCATAATGGGAATTAGTAAAGACTTTAAATACAGCCACTGTACGTTTGCATATGTCTTCAGACTTTCTGTGTAGTGCAGTAAGCCAACCAAAGTACTGTGGTACAAGAGTCAATCAGTCTCTCTCTCTCAGTTGAGAACTCAACCTAGGGCCTCAAGCATGATGGAGGCAAGTACTCTGCCACCAAGCTCTATCTTTCAGTCTTGGTAGAGTGGTTCTGAAAATAGTTCATGGGTTTCCAATAGGGGTGTGGAAGTATACCCAAAGGATGTACAATATGGACACTGTTTTCATAATAGTATCCTTTCCACTTACTGACATTTACACTAATTAGATAAAACCAACAGTGGGTGGAAACACACTGTTAACACCTCACATGATCAAGGCAGTGGTACAAAACTTTACTACTAGTCTTCACATTCTTTTTTGTTTGTTTGTTTGTTTTCAAGACAGGGTTTCTCTGTGTTGTTTTGGTGCCTGTCCTGGATCTCCCTCTGTAGACAAGGCTGGCCTCGAACTCACAGAGATCTGCCTGGCTCTGCCTCCCAAGTGTTGGGATTAAAGGCATGTGTCACCACCACCTGGCAGTCTTCACATTTTTTTCTTTTTCTTTTTTCAGTTCACATTTTTTAAAACCATGTATTCACAGGTAAAAATTAGTTTCATGCCATCAGTTAAGTCATATAATAATTATTAACCCTCAAGGGTTAAATTCACTGTTTTTATTTACATATGATAAAATGACAAGTACACAAAAAGCACCCCCCTCTGCTATATGCTGAGGGTTATCCTAGAAAACAGTATTTGTACAACAACTACCTGCTTAGCAAGCTGAATGACTTAGCTGCTTTTATCTTCAAACACTAGGATAATTAACAAAGTATGACTATTCACATAGGAGTATGTTTGTACAGACTTTGACCCTATTTGAAAGGAACCTATTGTTTTCAAGAAACAATTTTTGTCACTGATAACACTTGAAGCTTTCTAAGCAAACATTAGAATTTTAGAAAACTTGTAACTGCCCTGAAAGTTTGACAGCTTCCCATACCATTTTAATGCCATCAGTAAGAATTTAGACAGAAGATACTGTCCCATCTTAAACCAGTGGTTCTCAACTTGTGGGTCACTACCCCTTGGCAAACCTCTACCCTCCAACATATTTACATTACAATTCATAACAGCAGCAAAATTACAGTTATGAAGTAGCAACAAAAATAATTTTATAATTGGGGTAACCACAACATGAGGAACAGTATTAAGGGGGTTGCAGCATTGGGAAGGTTGAGAACCAGTGACTTAACAGAACTGGCAAAGCACACAGAGACGACAGGTTCAATCTGACTGTCGGGAGAGTAAATCTAGAGCTATGACTCATCTTGAGTTAGACTACTGACAGAGCAGCAGTGTAAAACAGTCAAACAGAACTGCCACAGAACACTGGAACAGCATGCAGAGTTCTGGTTACCCTATACTTCTTCCTCCAGATAAAGTTTACCCTACAACTCCCCAGATAAAGGTGTAGTCTGTAAAGAAGTGAGAAGAATACAGGATATACCAAGTCTATGACTGAAATTTTAATATAAAGTGCACTTTATCTTAAATGAGACAGAAACATTTGAAAGAAATGTAATAGTGATATGCTGTTAGGCTGATATTCCAAGGAAAAGGGAAGCTTGATATGGTAGAATTGACCATTTCTACACAGTTACTAGTGAGTGATACCTGTATTTATAGATCAACAAATTAATGCTTCCCAGTAAAATGGCACACAGAGACAGGTATTTTGACATTAGTTTCCACACAGCTTGGTATTTTAGCTTTCTGCCTTTCCATTTCTCCTTTGCATAAACACTGTTTATAAAGAGAGGCAGCAACAGCAAAATCTTGTCTGACAAACACTTAAGTAGCTGAGAGCCATATTTCTACATCTTGGAAGATACCACCAGAGTCACAGTTACAAACAGATACATGAGCATTACTCATGATAGACACTGAAAACCATAACAGGTATTTCAAATAATAAAGTGGATAGTTCATACAGCAGAATCAATCTGAGAACCTCAGTATCTTCAACCCCACCTTTTAAAGACTTAACCAAAACAGGAACTCTAAAGGAGGATTATCTGACAAGGAAAAACAGTATATTTCAAATCAACACTGTTCACCTGCATAGTGCAGAGATAGTGAAGGACCTAAAGAAAGTGTTTTAAGAAAAAGGCAAGTGAAGGCTGATCAAAAAGTGAGCCCTGAACTGGGTTTGAACATGTAAGGCAGACAGGCACGAATGACTGACAGAGCAGAACAATTCCTGGATGAATGAGACACAGTGATGTGAAGTGACTATGACACATTGCAATATTAATACATACCGAGACTGAACTGCGGGTAATGCTCATAAATCTAACTGCAATTAGTACAGGTTTCTGGATTAGGAAGGACATGAAAAGGAAAGCAGAAGGTTAGAATGTACATGTCATTGCCCCCATTAAAAGAGAAGGCTAAACCTTTCAGTGGAATGAATACATCCATTTTCTGCAGTACTGGGGAGGAGGGGGTGCCCAGTTTTCCACTTGCTTTGGAATATACTTTTGCAGTAAAGAAGCTTTTTCTTTCCTTCCTAGGTGGGTACTAATAAATTAGACCTCTGACTACTGAGCTAAAACTCTTAATACAGAAAATATTTTGTTTGCAATGCCAGGGATCAACTCTGTCTTAAAGGCAAGCATTCTACCAACTCATGTAAAGCCTCAGGCCCAAATTTCACTTTTAGATGGGATTTCCATTTTTAATTTTAATCTCTCTTGGGGAGAGATTTGGGTCATATCCTATGATGAATGTGCTAGCTAGCTTTTATGTCACCTTGACAGAAGCTAGAGTCATTTTCAAAGACAGAACCTCTACTGAGAAAATTGCCTTTATCAGATTGGTCTGTGGGCAAGCCTGTGGTGAATTTTCTGGATTGAAGATTATGTGGAAGGGTCCAGCTCATTGTAGCCAGTATCACTCCTGCACAGGCAGTTCTGGGTAGAATATATGAGAAAGCAAGCTGAGCAAGCCACAAGGGGGGCTGGCCTGTAAGCAGCCCTCCTCCCATAGTCTCTGCCTTCAGGCTTCTCCCCTAACTTCCTGGAATGATGGACTACAAACTCTAAACTGAAATAACACTCCCCCTCTAAGTTGCTTGGAATCCTAAGACAATGAGCTTCCTTTAATGCCTGGGAAAAGTAGAGCTCTTCCAGTAACCCTACCCTCTGTTGAACATTTGTTCTGTGCAAGGACACTGAAATAGGAAAGGAAGAAGCAGAGTTATTTCAACGCCAAATCTAAATACAAACTACAATGACATGGAAGAAGCACTATGGGAGCCCTAGAAAAATATGAAAACCAGGGAGCTGCTGCTTTGAGAGATTTGCTGGCTATCTGAAGTAAATGTGTGCTGCTACAATGTTATTTTACAATTGAAAGAAGAGTAACAAGTAGGCAAAAGTTAAACCTTAAGGCATTAGTTGTTTTACCAGAACCTAAGATCCTACTGATTCTTAGTTAATGGTAACTGGAGTTATCTACAAAATTACTGGTGACTGGTTACAACAGAAGACACTAAGTACAAAAATCAGTAAATGAAGAAAATAAATTATCACTCATTAGCTCATCTCAAAACCCAACAATAAACCCCTAAATCTTTATCTGATCATAGAAGACTCATAAATGGAATTCTGCTTCTGTATGAATCCAGCACTTTAGTTCATATTCAATTCCAAATGATTAAGTTCTCTACTATCAGGAATTTTGGAAGGACCACCAAAAATGATATGGTTGAGAGTAGGAAGATAGTGGAAAGATGTAGAGAAAAAGTTAAAGTTAAGTTTTCATGACATGGACATTGGTAAGGTAAGGAGTGAAGGTTATAAGCCACCAACTTTTTATTCAAAATACTTTAAAAATTATGCACAATTTAATTATATATTCTGTACATATAGCTAAAATAGTTTAAAGATCATCATTTTCATAGCACCCGTGTTTCTTCTGAAAAGTTCTTTCTATGCATAATTCATGTCACAAATACTCAAAAATCACAGAAAGCCCCACCCCCTTTACCGTGGTTCCATGTTTTGCATCTTACCATTGATCTACGAATCAGTGATAGTCTGGTCTTTGCTTTATTTTCAGCAAATTCCAGGCTACTTATATCTTTGAGACGAGCCTTATATTTATTCATTTGTTCTACAACAATCAGCTCCACACAGCTAAAACAAGAAGAAAGAAAAAACTGTTACAAGCAGAAGTAAATCAAATGAAGTGTGGTACCCTAGACTTCCTTTAACTGAATGTCCTAGACAGTCGAAGGATGAAGGAAGCATCCTTTATTTTATGAACTCAGAGAAAAGAGGATTCAGAATAGTGGTTGACAACTCTGTCTGCATTTTAGTTCTGTTTTGTTTTTGTTTTTTTTCCGAGACAGGGTTTCTCTGTGTAGCTTTGTGCCTTTCCTGGAACTCGCTTTGTAGACCAGGCTGGCCTCGAACTCACAGAGATCCGCCTGCCTCTGCCTCCCGAGTACTGGGATTAAAGGCATGTGCCACCACCGCCCGGCTGTCTGCATTTTAGAAACCACCTGAAAATAGTTACAAATCCTCCTAATACCCAGGCTATAAACCTGATCAATTAATAAATCAGACAACTCTGAGGATGGGACTCAAGCCCTCAAATTTTTCAAAAATTCCCACTGCAGTCAGATTTAGGAAGAAAAAAAAAAGGCTTAAGAAAAGAGGTCAGGGTGAAATGAAGGAATACCAAAGTATTATAACCAAATAGATTCAGGGTCTTAAGATCATGATTAGAGTACATGCTTTACATGGAGATATAAATAAGTAACGTGACAAAAGAGAAATCCAGTTAAAAACTGTATGTAATTCTAAACTGAAGCAAACCTTAGACTACCAAGAATCTGCTTAAAGGCACCAGAATGTATGAACTCATTCACTGTGTGTGATATTTAGATTACTACACCAACTAAGATCCTGGAGAGGGGATGTGGCTGGCCTTACGTGGTAGTCTTACTGATATCTTGTACACTTTGTAGTGGGTCAGTAGTGTCAGGGCAACGGAGAATGCAAGGTGCAAACACAATGGCCAGAGCATTAGCAGACATTCGATTAGTGTCTTCCTGTAGAGCAATCCTAAGGAATAAAGCAAAACCAACACAAGTGAAAAGGGAATAAAAATAAAAAAAAATAGTGGGAAGATAAGGAAAAGAAAACAGTATGCCATCAACCCCATAGTACTGTGTGGATACTTACCTAAGTTTACCTGGAAAATTGACTTTTTTTTTTTTTTTAAATGTAGAGCTGAGGATTGAACCCAGGGCCTTGCGCTTGCTAGGCAAGCGCTCTACCACTGAGCTAAATCCCTAACCCCGGAAAATGGACTTTTACTACTCCCTGAAACAGTCAGAAGTCAACATATAGCATATCAAGGGAAGTTTGTGACCTGCTGCTTAAAGCCAACATCATGAACTTGTCTGCAGAATGTTGAGTTCACGTTGTGGTGTCATTATTTTTTTAAAAAATATGGTTTCTTTGTATTTTATGTGCATTGGTGTTTTGCCTCATGTATGCTTGTGTGACAGTGTCAGATCCCCTGGAACTGGAGGAACAGACAGTTGTGAGCTGTCATGTGGGTGCTGGGAATTGAACCCAGGTTCTCTGGAGGAGTAGCCAGTACTCTTAACCACTGAGCCCTCTCTCAAACACCTACAGTAGAAGTTCTAAGGCATTTCCAAACATCTCACACATCTGACCAGAGAAAGGGTTATACTCCCAACCCCTTCTAATCTTTATACATATGGAAAGATACCTATTCCTGAATGCTCTAGTCTTTCAATTCTTGAATACAATCTGAATCCAGCTTCCACAAAGTAGATGTCCACAGACACAAACTCTTTCCTAGTTCAGGTGTCAAAATGGCTATGTTACTTGGTGCCACCATGAGGTGGGAGCTGCTATATGACCAACAGTCACTCTGCTTAGAAAATTTCTGCTCGAAGGAACCCTAACCCCTATTTTAAGTTACAAAGTTTAGGAAGGCAGAAAGGTGTTTCATTCGGGAGTGGGGGGTGTTGTTTTATAAACATTGGTAAGGAGCACACTGAAGGTCCTATGCATGCTAGGTAAGCACTCTACCTCTGAACTACATTCCCAGGCAAGGCACTGAGTGTATCTACTATTCAAGTTCAACTGAATGGAATCTTGACCCCTTACCCCAGAAAAGGTCAGGCACAGTGGTACATAGTACCGACACTTGTCAAGCAGAGGCAGAAAGGTCTCTGTGAGTTCAAGGCCAGCCTGATCTACACAGTGAGTTCCAAGATACATAGTGAGACCATGTCTTGGGAGGAGGGGGGAAAAGAACTGTTAAGTTACCTTACTAGATGAAAGATAAGGCGTTCCAGTGTATTGAGATGAGTTCGGGAGAGCTGATCAATTACAGAGTACACACCACGAATTGTGTCCTTTCTCTCCTGAAGGCCTAAAAAAAAATGGTAAGAACAGCAAGTTACACGGAATATCCCCAATACATGCTTTATCTTCCTCCTGGATGAAAATTCTACAGCAGAGAATGATAGTTCCAGCTTGGGGAGGCAGAACTAACTATAGCTCCCAGCTACTTGGCTTCCCGTATTTGAATTCCCAAAGTTTAGTTTGTCCTCCAGCAGCCCTTATGATAGTAAGAGCACAGGTATTCTAGTATTCGGTCATTATGTGACAGATGTGTTTCTCATCAAAACTAACCAACTGTTTTATGTAATTATAAACCCTCAGGTCTTACTTAATTTAGGACCCATAAAGACTACACTACTACAGGAGGACTTAATAATGAATACAACAGATGGTGTTGCTTTATCAAGGGTAGGCCTTTCCTTTAAACCCAAAAAGCTTGTGCTTACCCATAGCTCGAAGAAATTCCTCATAGAGTTCAAAGGTCATGAGTGGATTGGGCAAATCACGAAGCCATTGCTTGAATACACTTGCAATAACATGTATGTTATAGTCATCTAGGTTTACACTTTCAGCATCTATTTAGAGACAATGGTTAGATAACAAAGCCAAAACATGCAAAAAAATTCGAGTACTTCACAAAATGAACCTACTAAAAGAAGCCTTCATGTTTCTTAAACTATTGTCTATCTTCCACAATCTAATTCTATGTTTGGAATTGTCACTTCTAACCATAAAGGAATACTGTTGTCTGTATTTTCTAAATCTGATGTGAACACAAAAGTAAAAGATCACGTTTTGATGGGGAAGAATCAAACAGCTAAAGAAGTTTCTAGGTGCTTACTTTTGATTTTTTTAATTGTCTTGTAGAGTAGCCCATATACCTCACTCCTGAGCACCAATGCTTTAGAGGCCCAAGGGGAAAGCCCTAAAAGACATTTACTAAAAGCAAGGCAGACTTTAAGTCATTCTTAGAGATGAGAAGGCAGGGAAATGTAATGGAAACATCTTCATCCTGTTTTGCTTATAAATTTATTTATTAGAATATAGATTTACATTTGTTCTGTTGCACAGTTCAAGAGCCAACCCTGACAAATGCCCATAAACTGGAGTAGACAGTCTGACAGTCAGAATTTACTGCCTGAATTTTATCAGCCATTTCCTGTTATTTTCATCCTAATTCATTTCTCACTGATTAGTTCCTGACAAAAACCACTGTGGTTCTTAGTCATACAAAAACAACCTTTGTATCTAAATCTGGTTCAAAAAGAACTATTTCCTTCTAACAATGATAAAAAAAAGTATTAAATAGAGAAAGAAACCAAAGGGTAAAAAGCCCTTGCATCTATTCTGGAATTAAGCTTACACTAATAAGTGTTGAACTCACTGTCAGTTTAAATAACTAAGTCCTCAATGTGGACAGGAGTAGGAAAATCTACTGCAAAGAACACCACCTGTAGTCAGAAGAGTGAAGAAAAACAGGCAGTATTTTAATTATGGATTCAGAAGACACAGGTTTAAATTCCAACGTGGTCACTTGCTGGAGATAAGTCTTTAAGATAAGCTGTTCAATCAGCTTGGTTCCTTATCTGTACATGCAGATAAAAGATGTCCCTAAGTTTACAAGACTGTTTCTAAAAATCTTCGTTGCCTTGCATCAACATTCCATTAATTTCTCTGAACCTAAATTTTCCTCTTCATAAATTACGAACATCAGGATCTAATTAGTGTGTCAAATAGATTGAGATCTTTTTCAAGTACCTAATAATACCTTGTACAAGTAATACTGTCAATATATGCTTGATGAATTAACTAAATACAGCCAAAGACTCAAAAATAGCAAACAAGTCCCACAGAAAGGGTTCTGGCCCTACATTTAGAGAAACAGTATGTAATAAAACTGAAATAACTTTTAAAATAAAAGTATTATATTTGACTGGGGGCATACTATCTTACCTGTATCTAGACCTTGTCGAAGCTCCTTGATTTTATTAGTTGACCCAGACTTTCGGTAAATACCTTCAGTATAAAGCCCATGCATTTCAATGTAGTTTATGAGCTTTTCAACCACTAAAGGAACAGCTCGGTCTTCACTAGTCAAACGGGACAGTTCAACCCCAAATTGCCGAGATGACAGCTCTGGATCGTACTAAATGGAAGATAAATTTTGTTTCTAAAGGCATTCATACACTACAGAACATGTTTAGCCAATCTTTAGGGAATTACTTTTTATTTCCCTAGTTTTATGCAGATAACCCTCAGAGTTGGGAGGAAAGGGAATTATGGTTATGAAAAGTATAAAAGTATAAATTGATGATATACTATTCTTGATCATCTCCACTGTGAATCCACAAAAGAAAACAAAGAGTAGAGGCAGTGGCAATGGGCTGCTACTTTCTTCCCATCAAATATCAATTCCGGCAAAAGATGGAAGGGGGTTCAATTTTTTTTTTTTTTTTTTTTTTTGAGCTGAGGATCGAACCCAGGGCCTAGCAAGCGCTCTACCACTGAGCTAAATCCCCAACCCCGGGGGGTTCAATTTTGTATGCAAAAACAAAACAAACAACTCAAAACATCTGCCACATACTTTGGAAAATCCACTGAATTGTTTTTAATGAATTAACTTGTTAGTAATTTCTAAAACACAAGATACTCTGCCATTTCAAAGATAAAACTTTATCAGTCTTATTTGCAACTATTTCCTAAGCAAAGGCACACACAGACTGGCCTACGACTAGTGTCAGTATTCCTTCACTGACTCTAGTGGCATATCTAATACCACACACTATTAACTAGTTGAAGTGTCTACTACAGAACACTTTATCATAGAGAAAATTTAAGTAACACACGAAAATGCGAACTCCTAGATCTCTAAGACAGAAACAGTTTCTACAAATCTTTCTTTCCTTCTCCTTTAACTGCCCCTACCCAATTATCACCTTCAACCTTCATTGATCAGGAGGCAAGCTTTTAGTCACTCAGCCTAACTCTACACTTCCCCCAGTTGGGTTTCATTACCCTCTTTCAGCCCGTGCAACTGCTCAACTGAACTACTCTAACAGTATCAGATTTCCCTCCTTAAACATATCCCATCCATGCAATCGGCCTTACTATCCTCCAACAGCTTTAGTGTATCTTACACTTTTTCTGTGTCACACTTTTATTATGAGTTAAAAATATTTCAAATGAGCCGGGCGGTGATGGTGCACAGTGAGTTCGAGGCCAGCCTGGGCTACAGAGTAGCGAGATCCAGGACAGGCACCAAAAATTACATGGAAAAACCCTGTCTCAAAAAAAAAAAAAAAAAAAAAAAATTAAAATGTTTTTCCATTTGTATTGTAATCAGTACAGATCTACTGGGATGAATTCTATGTTTTTAATCTGTCTTAACATGTTCAGCTTTTTACCTTCAGTACCAAATGACAAAGCCCAGAGCTTTGCACACATTAGAAAGGCATTCCATCACTGAGTTAAATCTCCAGGCCAACATTTTCACTTCCGAACAGTATTTTCACTGTGTTTAATGAAAAAATTCAGTTGGCTCTCTTTTCTTGGAACATAGAAGATCCCTATCCACTACCTACTGTCTTCCAATATTTCTGTTCAGAAATCAAACGTGCTTTATCTCATTGCTTCTTTGGGTAATTATTTTAAGAAACTGTACCTTTGCTTGGAGTGCTGTACTCTTGTTTTACTGTATTTATCCTAGTTCATGTTAAAAGTGCTGGCCTGGAACCCGACATGTAGACTAGGGCAGCCTCTAAATTCATAGAGATCTGCCTGCCTCTGCCTCCTGAGTGCAGAGTTACAAGAGTATGCTGCCATGCCTGGCTTAAGTGTTTTGAACTCTTATGTGATGTGCTGTCAAGTATATCCTGAAATGTTGAGTATGCTTTGTTTTCTCTCCTTTTTCCTGGGTTTTCATTGTGTGTGTGTGTGTGTGTGTGTGTGTGTGTGTGTGTGTGTGTGTGTCTATGTCATGAACTGAGCATGGTGGTGTGTATTTGTAATCTCCGTATTTAGAAGGTGAAGATAGGAGGACCTGGGGTTCAAGATCAATCTTGGCTAATGTAGTGAGTTGGAGAACAATCTGGGATAATTGAGACCCTGTCCCTAAAACAATACAAAAACATATCAGGATCTGGGAAAATGGACCAATGAATAGAGTACTTGTAAAGTACAAGCACACAGACTGAAGTTCAGATCCCAGAACCCACATAAAAGCGAGATGGGTGTGGTGGCCTATCTAAAATGCCAGCATCCAGGAAGCAGATAGGAGACTGATTTCCCTGGGCAAGTTGGCTGAGTCTGTGTGCTCTGGATTTAGCGAGGGACTGGGAGCAATCAAGGAAGATACCTGAAGTCGGCCTTGGGCCTCCACATACGTATACCCACACACAGCTCCCCATCTTTCCTTACATTTCTCTATTTTTCCATTCTTTTTACTGTTCTCCCAGCCTAGGTATGTTCTGTAGCTTTTCAAGTTCACTCACCTTCCCTTCTGTATAGACTGCTAAAAATGCTTATGTAAGAGTTTAAAATTTCAACTGCATTTTTCTTTCTAGAATCTCCACTTGATTCTGTTAAAATATATACTTACGTATTTTAGCTCATTGGTGAACTCTTTTTAACTAATATTTAGACATATCCACTAAAGCTTAAAGCTATATACCTGATACTTTAGTAACTACTGGGATCTATTTTATCGACTATTTACTAAATAGTCTAATTCTTTGTGTCTTGTATTGACATTTGGAAAAAATTATAATAGTGCTGAGTGATGTTCTCTCTCTTTGGAGAGGTTCCTCCTCTCTTGTAGGTGCTTCTAATTCTTTGTGTCTTGTATGATATTTGGAAAAATTGTAATTTGTGAATCAACTTAGCAGCTCACATAAAGTCAACATAAAAGGTTTTAAGAAAATTATTTCAGTTATATACATACACATATATGTATATTATATTATGACATAAATCATACTTTGTAATGTGGTCTGGGGTCATGAAGTTTAAAAACCACTGTATTATAAAGCTATCAAAGAAGCCCCAACTTCTTTCCATGTGGTCAAAAGACCTGCAGATCCACAGTGTAGTCCTGAGGGCGAGAGTAGCTTACCTTCTTGGAGCACTTGGCTGTGGTTTTCAGACAGCACTTCTTATGGCAAGCATACTTACACACTGGAAAACAGGTTAAGGATGCAGCAATTTTAGTCTGCAAATCAATGGCAAGAACTTACCAAGTTCACAACTTATTTAGATACAGTTTGTTCCTTTGGTGCTGAATCTGCTCTAAGGCCATGATTACATTTTATTTGAGCTATCCTCTGGTAAGGGAAATGAAGTTAAAAACACACCTAACATTTTCAGTCAGGGTCAATGAACAAGCTTTCTATTCTCTCTAGGGTGCCTGTCCTACTGCACTCATGCCCCCCACCCATACACCCAATTCCAACAGCTTATTTATCTATCTTTATGGTGTGACTCACAAGTTAGTGTATATGTTCTCCCAGATGTTCTAAAACCTGTTGAAACCCCAGAAATACCAATTAAGAATCATGACTACATACAAAAGCATTATTGTCAAAAAATGCTTAATGAAATGAAACTGGCAGTATATTTAAAAAGATAGAAAAGGGCTTATTTATTATCTCTAAAGGACCAGAATAGAACTCTAAGAAGAAATAATATAAACAGAGTATTAGTTATGGTAGAGAACATAAGATAAAAAACAGTTTAGAGTAAAAAAAAATAATTTCTAGGCTTGGCAGGCAAAAGTAAGATCTCTGTGTGTCTGAGGCCAGCCAGGGCAACATAGAGAAACACTGTCTCAAAGACAAAAAAACTACAAACAACACAATTTCTGGGAGCGGTTGATAACAAGGCGGCCAGACAGATGGTGAGTGGGAGCACTTGATGGGGATGTTGAGAACAAGGTAACTTGTGTCATTCTACTTCTATCAACTCTTGCAAATGAACAAAATATTCTTTCTTAAAGTTCTCATTTTTATGTTTTCAATACTAAAATTAAGTAGATGCTGGGTAGTGGTGGTGCACACCTTTAATCCCAGCACTCGGGAGGCAGAGGCAGGCAGATCTTTGTCAGCCTGGTCTACAGAGTGAGTTCCAGGACAGGTACCAAAACTATACCGAGAAACCCTGTCTCAAAACAGACCCTCCCCCCCACACAAAAAAAATTAAGTAGAAGAGGCCATGGTGTTATACTGGTGAGATAATCAAGACAGTCATAAAAAACATTAATTCTATAAAGAAATCAATCTAAATCCATTTTGGCCATAAAAAAGCAAATTCTCTAAACCAGCAGTTCTCAACCTGTGGGTCGCGACCCCTTTGTGGGTTGCATATCAAATATTTACACTACAACTCCTAACAGTAGTAACATTACAAAATGAAAATGGTTGGGGTCACCACAACATGAGGAACTGTATTAAAGAGTCACAGTATTAGGAAGGTTGAGAACCGCTGCTTAGTCTAAAGTCAGTGTCTGAATCAAGTACATTTCAGATTACTTTCCATTATCAATCTCATAATTTTTAAGATCACTGATAATAAAATGAAAGGTCTTGCTTCATTCAAGTTTGAATCTGAAATCCCCACAGGATCATTATTTAAATGTTTATTCCCCATCTAGTAGCACCATTTGGGGGAGGCTGTGGAATCAATAAAAGGTGGAAACTCACTGGTTGAAGCAGATCACTGGAGGTGGGCATTTGCAAATTACATACTGCCCTCATGTGGGTCACAATCTTTGCTTCTTGGTTTGCTTCTACCACACAGCCCATTGGGCATGAAGGACTACAATCCTTGAACACACGAGCCAAAACAAACATCTCTTCCCTTGAGTTGTTTCTGTTAGGCATTGTGGCCACATCGACACAAAACTAATATAGAAAACTGATACTGGAGAAATGGGGTTGTTGTCTTGGCTAAACTTGACAAAGTCATTTTAAGTCTTTGAAACTAATTTAGGAGAGGAATGTAGAAAAATATGGAGCTTGAAGATAGAAAAGCCCTAGTCCTAGAATGCTGTAAGTAGAACATGATGAGCTATTTTGGAAGGAAGCTGGAAAACCAGACTGCTAGTGAAGGCCAGGCTCGTATGTTCCAGGATGGAACAATGACCCTATGGAGAACTGGACTAGAGGCCATTTGTATTATCTATGTTGATCCAGGTTCTGAAAATTTGAGTGAGGCAGAATTAAAGGATTAATTAATTTGATGGAGGAAATTTCAAGAGAACACAGCATTCAGGCTATAGTCTGGTTATTGCTGGCTACATTTAGCCGAGTTTATATTGATAATTGGAAAGTAGAATAAAAAAATGTTCAGTTTTGTCAGGAAAGGGACACATAGGTATGGACAAAAAGAATTTAGCTGTTAGAGTTTAGCTGCATTAAAAAGAAAATGGTAACTGGGCAGTGGTGGCACATGCCAGCATTCGGAGACAGAGGCAAACAGATGTCTGAGTTCAAGACCAGCTTAACCTAAAGAGTGAGTTCCAGGATAGCTAAGGCAACACAGAGAAACCCTGTCTCGGAGGGTAAAAAGAAAAAGGGGAAAAAAAAAAGAGAGAGAGAGAGAAAGAAAAGAAAAAGAAGATGGTAAATATGCACTGGAATCATAGGAAGGGTTCCTAGAACATTTCAGGCAGTCATGACAGCCGTCCCAGAGCAAGTCCCAGAGTGACATAAAAGTTCAATTCATTCGAAAGACGGCATTAAAGAGGGTATTAACCAAGCCGGGTCGTGGTGGTGGTGGTGGTACACGCCTTTAATCCCAGCACTTGGGAGGCAGAGGCAGGGGGCTCTCTGTGAGTTCGAGGCCAGCCTGGTCTACAAAGCGAGTTCCAGGAAAGGTGCAAAGCTACACAGAGAAACCCTGTCTCAAAACAAAAAACAAAACAAAACAACAACAAAAAGAGGGTATTAACCATAGTGTTAAATTCACAAAGAGCTAATTAGCAAAATGTTTTCTAAAGTTCAGCTGCTCAGGCACTAAGAAGTACTGCAGTTATAATCCAAGAGGGCTTGACTATTTACTCCAAGTGGCTGCAGAACTTAACATATATATGGTACTAGTTTTGCACACATGTGGACACAAGAGAAAACCATGAAGGCTTTTCCCTCAAAGATGTCTAATACTTACATTTGCAAACGGAGGCTCTGTCCATTATCCATATCAAGGAAGAACAGTATTCACAATATGTAGGGATGCTATACTGGGTGGCCTTAAAGATGTGGCCATTGTGCTCTTCCACCTGAATGAAGAGATTTCACAATTTATACTACAGCCAATGAAGTAAATGCTTCCCTTTTGGCAAATGGAAAATCCTCCAACCTCTTGCTAAGACTTCACTGTGTATTTACTCCAGGTAGAGAATTATGATCCTCCAGGAAATAATGAAAATAAAATATAGTTTGTCCTTTAGATATGTAGATATTATTAAAAACAATGCAACTCAACAAGCATGTGATGGCTATCTTATGTGACTCCAAGTCACATGTTAAATTAAAGCAGTATTTCTAAAATGTCCGTTTCAGAAATGTTTTACGTGCTGAAAATATAAGCACGTTAAGTATTAACATAAATAATCATTTTTATGTTTTCTTTTCCTAATCAACTTTTTGGTTACCATAAAAAAGAAAATGGTTTCATTGTGACATTATCAATACATATTTACCTTTCTTGTTTATTTGTTTGAGACGGCCTCACTATGTAGCACTGGCTGACCTTGAACTAACAGAGATCCACCTATCTCTGTCTCCCAAGGGCTGGGATTAAAGGTCACTGACTCACCTGGCAAATTTGTTCTTGTCTGCTCTCTTACTGTTATTGCGGGTTTCCTTCCTTGAAATAGTTCCCTGTTCTGCTTTCAGGACACATACATTACCCCCTTTCATTCCTCCCCCACTTTAGATTTCACTCTCACATTTCACTTTCTACTTCTATGTTGTATGTATATATTGAACATATATAAAATTTAAATCTATAAGCTACATGAGATAAATAAAACAGGTGACATTTGTTTTAGACTTGCTTATTTCACTTACTATGACAGTTCCATACATATTATAGCAAATGTCATAATTCCATTCTTTACAACCATTTAAAATTTCAATGTATATATGTAGCATTTTCTTTATCCATTAATCTGTTGATGAACATCTAACTGTTTTTTTATCTTGAATATTTTGAATAGTGCTACATAATCATGGCTGGGCAAGTATCTGTGGTATGCCAGCTTAGAATCTTTTAAGTACATACCTCAAAGAGGCACAGGTAGATTATATGGTAATTCTTTTGAGGAACTACCATACTGATTTTCATTGTGGCTGTACCAGTTTATATTTTCACTGGTAGCATACAAGTATTCCTCCTCTTCCCTCATATTCTCACTAATGACAGCGATTCTGACAGGGTAGAGTAGAATCTCAAAGCAGTTTTAATCGGTATTTCCATGATAGCTGAGGGTGTTGAACATTTTTCATGTATTAGCCTTTTGATTGTTTTTTCCTTGAGAAAATTTTCAATACAGTTGACTATGTCTTATTTTGGTATTTATTCATTCATTCATTTATTTTGGGTTTTCTTTGAGACAGGGTTTCTCTGTGTAGCTTTGGAGCCTGTCCTAGAATTTGTTCTGTGACCAGGCTGGCCACAAACTCACAGACATCTGCCTGCCTCTGCCTCCTGAGTACTGGGATTAAAGGCATATGCCACTACCTGCCTGGCAGTTTTTAATTTTTGAAGTAATTTACAGATTCTGTCAGATGCACAGTTGGCAGATACCCCCCCACACACACCTTTGTCTTGTTACTTGTGATGTTTTCTTTTGTTGTGAAGTAGCTTTTTAATTTTGTGCACCTCCATTTGTCAACTCTTGGGAATTTTTACTATGTTGTAAGTCCTTGTCAGAATGTCCTTGCCTATACTTGTAATCTTAAAGTTTTTTGCCAATGATTTCTTCTAGCAGCTTCAGACTTTCAGATTTTATATTAAGGTCTTTGATCCATTTTTAATTGATTTCTATACAAGGTACATATCGATGCTGACATTCAGTTTTCTCAGTACCATTAGTTAAGAGGCTGTATTTTTTCCATTTTATGTGTTTTGATGCCTTTGCCAAATATTAGGTATCTATGTATTTGTTTGTGGGTCAGCTATTCTATTCCATTGACCTAACAAGCCTATTTTTGTATTGGAACCATGCTGTTTTGGTTATTATGGCTCTGTAGTGTAGTTTGAGTACAAGTATTGGGAGACCTCCAGCACTGTTCTCTCTTCTTAGGATTGCTCTGGCTTTCAGGATATTTTGTGCTTCCACCCAAATTTTAGAAACTGCACTGAATTGTAAATGGCTTTTGGTAAAACTTAAATATTAACTCTGTCAAGCCATGAACATGGAGATCTTTTTCCCTGTTCTGGTATCTCTCTCCTTAATAAGATCTTTTTTTGGGGGGGAGGGGAGATATTGTTCTTTTAAGCTATTATGACTGGGATTTTCTTTTTTCTCAGCAAGTTCATTACTGGTAATAAAAAGCTGTTTTATGTTAATTTTTTTGCTTTGTTTTTTTTTCGAGACAGGGTTTATCTGTGTAGCTTTGGAGCCTGTCCTGGAACTCACTTTATAGACCAGGCTGGCCTCAAACTCACAGAGATCTGCGTGCCTTTGCCTCCTGAGTGCTGAGATTAAAGGTGTGCACCACCACCACAACCCAGCTTATGCTAATTTTCATCCTGTCACATTGCATAAAGTGTTTATCCCATATAATAGGCTTTTGGTAGAGTCACTAGGGTTTTGTGGGTATAGAACCATGTTATTTGTAAATTGGGATAATCTGACTTCTTTTTTGATTTGTATTCCTTTTATTTTTGTTCCCTTGTCTTACTGCTCTGGCTATGATTTTGAATATTACATGGAATAAGAGTAGAGAATAGGCATGATTGTTTTGTTCCTGATTTTAGAGGAAATGTTTTCAGGTTTTTCCCTACTTAATATAATGTTGGCTCTGGATTTATCATATATTCCATTTATTATATTGATGTATCTTCTATTTCCAGTTTCTTTATGGCTTTTATCATGAAGGGATGTTGAACTTTTCTGTATCTATTGATATAATCATATAATCTGGATCCTTAAATGTATTTATGAACTTTATTACATTTATTGATTTTGCTTATGTTAAACCATCTTTGTATTCCTGGAATGAAAGAAACTTGGTCATGGTACATGCATAATTTTTGTCTTAATTAGGGTTTCTATTGCTGTGATGAGACACCATGACCATGGCATCTTTTTTTTTTTTTTTTTTTTTTTAGCTGAGGATGGAACCCAGGGCCTTGCGCTTGCTAGGCAAGTGCTCTACCACTGAGCTAAATCCCCAACCCCCATGGTAACTCTTACAAAGAAAAAAACTTAATTGGGGTGGCTCACTTATAGTTCAAAGGTTTAGTCCATTATCATTATGGTGGGAAGTAAGGCAGCATACAGGCAGACATGATGCGGGAGAAGTAACTCAAAGTTCTACACCTTGACTCACAGGCAACAGGAAGTGGTCTGTCTCACTGGACATGGCTTGATCATATATGGGATATCAAAGGCTGCCTCTATACTGACACACTTCTTCCAACAAGACCACACCTATTCCAACAAGGCCACACCTCCTAATAGTGCCCTTTGGGGGCCATTTTCTTTCAAACCACCCAGTCTTCTTACTAAGTTCCTGAATTCTGTTTGCAAATGTTTTACTGAGAGTTTTTGTGTCTGCGTTCATCAAGAACACGGATCTACAGTTTCCTTTATAGTGTATCCTTATCTGGTTTTAGTGTCAGGGTGATGCTGCTTTCAAAGGTTTGGTGGAATTGAGCAGTATGTCTATCTGCTCTTCAATTTTACTTTATTAGAAGACTGTTTCTTAAATTATCTACAAAGCAGTAGCTATATATATAATTTGTTTTCCTGCTGATTGCCATTGTAACCAGTGTGATATGGGATCTCTAAGTAGATAGATACAGTTATGCTGTGGATATCGCTCTGTGTAAATAAAGTTCTGATTGGCCAGTGGCCAGGCAGGAAGTATAGGCAGGACAAGAGAGAAGAGAATTCTGGGAAGTAGAAGGCTGGGGAGAGACACCGCCAGCTGCCGCCATGAAAAGCAACATGTAAAGACACTGGTAAGCCATGAGCCATGTGGCAAAGTATAGATTAACAGAAATGGGTTAATTTAAGATAGAAGAAGTAGATAACAAGAAGCCTGCCGCGGCCATACAGTTTGTAAACAATGTAACTTTCTGTGGGCTTTCTTGGTTGGGTCTGAGTGACTGTGGGACTGGAGGGTGAGAGATTTGTCCTGACTGAGCCAGGCAGGAAAACTCTAACTATACAGTTAACATCTTTCCTGATGGCTAAGGATGTTGATGCTTTTAGAAATATTTATTGCTCATTTTTATTTTATCTTTTGAGAACTCTATGTTCAGTCTTCAACCCATTTTTTTGGACTGGGTTGTTTTTCTTGTTACACAGATCCTATCTGTCAGATGTTAATCTTAATTCCTCTGTCCACATGCTCACCATCTTGAAGTATTGTCTCAACTTATTTCTCTAGCAGTTTTAGGAGTAATGCTAATGTCTTTGATTCATTTGGAGTTGATTTTTATGCAGACTGAGAGGTGAGGATATAATTTCATTCCTTTACATTCTTGCTAACTTTCCTAGCACCATTCTAATATATTAACCCAATAAGGCAAACCAACTTAAAAAGGCTGAATAAATAATCCAACAATGAAATACAAATGACTAGCAGGACATGTGAAAAGATGTTTAACATCAATGTAAATTAAAAATCACAATACCACTACATACCCCAAAGAATGGCTGCAATAAAAAAGATACACAGTAACATAGGGTGCTCAAAGTGTTGAGATTTGAACTCTCTCAGTACTGTAGGTGGCATTTCCTACTTGGAAAACTGGTTAGCAGATTCTGAAAATTTTAACTAGAATATTATGGAATATTATGACCCAAAATTATATCTTTAAGATTATAGAAATCATAGCATACATTCATAAACCAACCCAAATGTCTATCAACTGGTAAATAAAATGTGAAGGAAAGGGTTAGGGCTATACTCAGTGGTAGAATAATTGCCTAGCATGCCAAATGTCTTCAGTACAACTCCCCACAAAATGGTATGTCTACAATGCAATTCCACCGAATACTCAATGTAGCTGACTACTGATAAAACAATATGGATAAATCCCAAGAATATCATATGCAAAAACTAGGAACTTTACAATTCCACTTCCATGAGATATTCAAAAAGAGCTGAACATAGCAATAGTAAACAAGTTGGAAAAGTTATTTACACCATTTCAAGGAAATATTCCAAATTTTCTTCCATTTTAGGAAACCATTACTGAAAGTAGGTGCTCTTGGGATTTCAGGTCCATTGTCATTCTAGCTTTTTAAAAGGCACGTGAGTACACCCTATTGATCTGGTAAACCTATTATTAAATCTATCCACAGGAATATAAGATCTGCTTCAAGCTACTTTGCTGGAAAGTATTATTTTTATAATATACCAAGATTGTAACTTACCAAATCAGTTTCTTTTTTCCTCCTTTTCTTTCTTTCTGTTTTAGGCACCTGGCAGGGGGCGAGAAGAAGCATAAACTGGAATTACAAAAGACTAACATACTCTCTTCTTTGTAAATTTTTGAATAGCTTCTACAAATAATAAACAGTTCTTTATTCTTCAAGAGGAACTGTACAAAGCTAAACCAAATATGAGAAAATATTTAAGAGCTAACAAAATCAGAAGACTGGAATAACTCTTTAGAGACTGATCTCTTTTTAAATAGCAGTTCTATCTAAATGCCACATAGACATTTTTATCACTAGTCAAATGGTTAACTATCAAGGTTTTGCCATCTACTATGGACATAAACATAAAAGGGGCCACATGGGGCTGGAGAGATGGCTCAGAGGTTAAGAGCACTGACTGCTCTTCCAGAGGTCCTGAGTTCAATTCCCAGCAACCACATGGTGGCTCACAACCATCTGTAATGAGATCTGGCACCCTCTTCTGTATGCATAATAAATAAATAAATCTTTGCCGGGTGGTGGTGGTGGTGGCGGCGGCGGCGGCGGCGGCGGCGCACGCCTGTAATCCCAGCACTCGGGAGGCAGAGGCAGGCAGATCTCTGTGAATTCTAGGTCAGCCTGGTCTCCAAAGCGAGTTCCAGGAAAGGCGCAAAGCTACACAGAGAAACCCTGTCTCAAAAATAAATAAATAAATAAATAATCTTTAAAAAGGGGGTGGGGGCACATGGAGCATAGGAAAGCTCTGTAGACAGATGACCTCTTCTGATGACCACAAAACAGAAGAGCTTAAACCTATCCTGTAACAGCCATCAACTTGCAAAACAGCATATAAATCTAGTAAGAATCTTCTGTATAACATACAAGCCCAATATCCACAAGATTTCTAGAACCTGTTTATATCCAGATTACTTTAAAATGATTTAAATGACTTAAAATTTTAATTCATAAGCTAAAATGAGTAAAAATAAAACAAAGCATAATTAACACAAAGACTAATGATATTCCTGAACAAATAATTTACATGTTATAAAGAAATACACTGATAACCTTGATTAGGCAGCTATCTCTTTATTTAAAATACACACACACACACACACACACACACACACACACACTTTTTTGTTTAGATTTTAAATTAGAATTCCTCTATATAAGACAGGCTATCTTTGAGCACTCCATCCTCTTGTCTTAAGTCTCCAGAGTGATGGGATTACAAATATGTGTCATCACACTCAAAAAGTATATGGTCTTTTCCAGGCTTCAAACTCACTGTGTAACTAAGAGTGACCATGAACTGATCCTTCTGCCTCTACTCCCAGAGTGCTGGAATTAGAGATGTGTACCTCCACACCTTGTTTTATATGGTACTGGAGCTCAGATCTGGGCTTTATGAATATTTGGCAAGCACTTCAGCAATTGAGCTATGTTCTTGACTCCTACCCAACTATCTTCTCTTTTGTAACAAAGATTACAAAATATTTGCAAGCTCTAAAGCAAAATTTAATTAAAATATCAAGCAGTACAATTTCCCAGCTCCTAACAGGACCGAAAAGTAAAGGTTAATATTATTGATGTTTAGATTTCCCAAAAAACACATTTTTTTCCTAAAAATTGTTTCAAGAGAGATCTAGTTTGTAGGTTCTTAGGCAAAAGCTAAATGATATACATAATTCATTTCACCTTTAACCATATTCATATATTAATCTCCATTAAAGATGAAAGTATAATATTGAGGGCACAAATTATAATTGTGAAGGATATGTTCAATGAAATAAGTTCAGGAAAAAATAAATTGCAAACTTACAACTGAGCTTGGAGGATCTAAAGTAATGATAGATTGTTATCTTCTTGTGATATCTTGCTGAAATACATAGTTTTGCAGTTATTCATAGTTCAGGCTGCTGCTAAACTATGACTCTCCTGCCTAATCCTCTTCAGTATTTGACTACTGGCATGTGCCACCATGTACAGCATAATCAAAATACATTGCATAGATGTAGGAAAAGCATACTGAAACCTATCATTTTACACAAATAATATACACTAATACTAATTAAAAAATGTTTCCTAGGTGTTGAGGATTTAGCTCAGTGGTAGAGTGCTTGCCTAGCAAGCGCAAGGCCCTGGGTTCGATCCTCAGCTCAAAAAAAAAAAAAAAAAAAAAAAAAAAGTTTCCTAAACAGATTCCTTACAAAGAATCCGTAATTTAATGGAAATCAAACTGTAACTCATTTACCTTTGAGGCTGTGCTATCCAGAGTCTTGAATTCATTCATGTATTCATCTAAAAACACCTTGAACGTGTTAACCCAAACTCTCACTGGAGATTCATTCCAATCACGTTGCTCAAGTCTCATGGTCTTTTCCAGAATCTGTTCAAACAGTGCATACAGGTCTTTATATCGTATGCTTTTCCCATCATCCATCTAATGAGAAAAAAAATTGTCAAGTTTTATGAAAACATTCTTTGAAGACTGATTCAACCTGTACTGGGGAACATAGGTTAGGATCTTGACATAGTTTATAATGAGCCAGCTCAAGAGGTTATGTAGTGTTCATAAAAACCCACTATAGTATAAAATGTAGGCAGGATAAACCTAAGATTGAGTAAAAGATCTAACAGTTGAACTAATATAATAACTAAGCAAGTCCTAACAGTTGAACTAATATAATAATTAAGTCTAAGAATTGCTCCCTTGAGTCTGAGTTTATAGCTGATTAAAATTCCAAGCTATGCTGAACTGTGAATATCTCCTAACATGGTCTTAGCTTACCGCCAATGCAGATGAGTAAGAGCTGAAGATATTCTGCCGAAATTCTTTCAGGGCTTTTTTAAATACAACATCCACTAATGTATCTTTCTTGCTGTCTTCATTATCTAGGTCATTCATCTAGGTACCAACCACAGAAAAATTAACAATTAAATCATCAAGAAGATACAAATACAATGGTTGAAATGTCACGTAAGCAATAACTATTCTAAAAGTACAAGCCACTGGCCATCACAGAGCTTAAGAAAAGGACACATCTAAGGTCCCTTCTAACATGCTGGTTTTACAGTTCTGTTAATAGAACAACTACAAAAGTGTAACAAGCTTCACCTTCACATGTAACAATTATGAAATCACAGTAGAGTCTAAAACTTTAAATCTTGTCTGTGCATTTTCTATTATCTGATCTATCAGTGCCTGAGTTACTGAAGAAGTTTTAACCCATCTTTTTATAACAGTATCCTTTATACACAAGCATTCTGAAGTCAAATCTGCTCAGGCTAACTAACTCAGCAAGCAAAGTGTACCTTTTTCAGAAGAAATTCATCCATACTTTTTAAATCACTGGCACTTGCTATGATTTGGACAGAGTCATTTTGCCAATGCATAGAATCCAAAGCCACACTGCTGATTTTTACACCTCTCTTGCGCTTTGCCTTTGGAGAAGGCTCCTTATTCTCTTTGAACTCTTTTCGGCAACTCCCAGGCAGTTCTGGGCTCAAAGGAGGTGTTGGGTGATACTGAGTTAATTCTACAATTCAAAATAGGTTAAGTAAAAAGATATACTTAGTAAAAAAATATTGAAAATCTTCATACTTACTGTTAAAAAACTTAGTTTCAAAGATGAGCAAGAATATGCAACAAACTAGCATATTAAATACTGTTCATCCAGTTATCACTTTGCTATACTTTTTGAAGGGGCATCCAATTATATCTACATTTAACCAACCAACCAACAAGGAGAATTTGATAATTACAATTTTTATTATAGTTTACATCTATGAACACATCAGCAGTACCGGCTGTTGATAGTTAACTTGTTAGGGACTCAAGTAGCTTACCAGGCTTGCTTTTGCTCTAATATCTTAAGTATTTATTGTTTTCTTATATATACTCCTTATAACTGTCTAAATGTTCATACATTACAGAGAGAAACACCACATTGTTGTATTTGTTCACAGTAGGGGATAAAATTCTATGCAGCTCATTACAATTTAAAAGCAGAACTGGGTCAGACTTGAAAAGCCCTATCAGAGGCCCGAGGAGACTGCTGCCCTCTTCTCATTTCACATGTGCGCCTTCCCCACATGGGTGCTCCTCACCCTCTCAACGGTGGCCCATCCTAACTCTATCTGAAAGCTAACCTTGACAGTGAGACAGTAATTCCCTATATAATAAATGCCACTACAGGCAGGAATTGGAACAAATTCAATCTCAATTGGGACATGAAACGAAAATAAAGATACATACATAATACATATGTGTGTGTGTGTGTGTGTGTGTGTGTGTGTGTGTGTGTGAGAGAGAGAGAGAGAGAGAGAGAGTGTAGATAGTTATAGCTATAAACTGATTTCATTATAACTTACTAAGTAATTACTTCACTTTGCAAAGTATCTTAGAAATGAAATAATAGTATTAAATAAATTATAATCTCAGTTTAGCATTAAAAACAAAGGCTACCTTACTAAATTTTTATTCAAACATTATAAAAAGCCATAATCCTAATTTTTATAAATATCCTTATATAAATGACATCTGCTTATAATGTATATTTTCAAATAATGAGCCTTATTATTTCTTTGGGGGAATTATATTGGAATATAATTACTAAAAATGATAAATTTAGAATAATCATTGTAAGATAAGATATGAAGAAAATGAACAATTGGAGGAGGGGATGGAGTTGAGTGGGGGAGGCTAGGGGAAGCAGGAGGGATGAGAAGGAGATCTGTGATTCATATGTAAAATGAATAAGAATCTTTTTTAATTAAAAAAAAGAAAAATTGAGTAATGCAATGGGGGAAATTAAGTTTTTCCAGGTAGAGTTAGATTAGGGTTAGAAAACCACTGAATTTATTACTATTTTTATCCATATCAGTGGTCAGTTGACAGGAACAAAGTCACAAGATACGAAATGAGAGGCTAATTTCATCTCTACCATTCTTTCAATGCTAGTTGCTACTATTGAGTACTCTCAAATGTGTTACTGCTAATGTCCTAAAAGTCAAAAGAATAGCAACATTATGAAATGCTAGGATCTGCTAGGCATTAAGGTATAGTAGATGTGACAGCTAATACTGTCAACTTGACAGGATCTAAAATCACTTTGGAGACAATTACTGGGCATGACTGTAAGGGATTATTGAGATTAGGTGGGGTAGGAAGACCACCATTAAAAGTAAGTAATACCATTTCATGGACTAGGGTCCCAGACTGCATTAAAAGGGAGCTGACCACTAGCATTCTTCTGTCTGCTTCTTGAATGCAGACTCATGTTCCTGCTGCCATGCCTCAGTTTCTCTCAAATTATAAGCCAAAATAAACTCCTTTTTTTTTTTTCTTTTCTTACCTTCTTTTTTTTCCTTTTTTTGTTTTTTGTTTTTTTGAGACAGGTTTTCTTTGTGTAGCAGCTCTGGCTGTCCAGGAACATGCTTTGTATCTTCCTTTTTAAAATTGTTTTGATAAGGTATTTTGCCACAGCAACAAGGAAGATAACACAGTAAATATCTGATGTATATTACCATGGCTAACAATGGGGACTCTGTGCCAAGCATGAGGCAGGATTGTCTCAGAGTCTAGACCACCTGGGCTACAGTTACTAAGACTTTTTGTTTTGTTTTGTTTTGTTTTTAAAACAAAAAACAAAAAACAAAAAAAACAAAGAATGTATTCTTGCTGGGTGTGGTGGTGCATGCCTTTAATCCCAGCACTCAGGAGGCAGAGGCAGGTAGATCTCTGTGAGTTCGAGGCCAGCCTGGTCTACAGAGCTAGTCCAGGACAGGCTCCAAAGCTACAGAGAAACCCTGTCTCGAAAAACCAAAAAAAAAAAAAAAAAAAGGAAAAAAAACATGTTTACTATGGTTTTCCATAGCACTCAATAAGGAACTAATGCTATGAATTACTATGAGTATTATGTATTTATTAAATAAGTGAATCAAAGCTAAACCTTTACAATGATTAGGGTTGGGGATGCAGCTCAATGGTAGAGTACTTGTTAGCATGTGCAAGGCTATAGGTTCAAACCCCAGCATTACCAAAAAAGAAAACAAAGGTTAGTCCAAGATTCATCATCATTGAAGTTGTTGTCCTTTACTGTTCTATACCACATATTATTGAAACTTCTCATACAAGTAGGGTATGCCTTGCTTTATTAAGTAAGGAAGCATTTACCAACACTAGTCCTATCTCATTAAAATGTCATTCCAACAGGACTGTCATTATGAAGAGGAAAGGCATACATAGTACACTTTCAGAATGAGCAACAGAAATTATGATGCTCCACCCTTTGTCCATTTTTACCATCTGAAAATGGATTAGCAGATGTCACATCTGAGCCAGCAGAGAGTGATGAGACCTCTGACTGGGGAGCAGGTTTTATTCTAGGAATCTTCTTCTCTCCTTGTTTCCCTTTCGCCCAGAACCTCATCTTCGCTCTCTGGGGTCTGTTTTTAAAACAAAAAAAAAAAGGTAAAATGGAAATCAGATGTTCCAGTAATTTTTGTGTATCCTCTTAAGCTTTATATACTTTCATATGTAGTAATCTATTTTAACTTTGATGTGTATTGGGGGAGGGGGTATAACAAGGTATCAAACTCTTAGACACATGCTAGGCAACACTCTACTGCTGAGCCACACTCGCGACTCATCTTGAATATAAAATACTAAGCCCTGACAATTTAAGTCATTTGATAAAATAAAACAGTCTCAAAGCAGTGGAACTAGGATTTCAGCTTTAGCTTCCTGATGCCAAATTGCCATCTTTTCATTGCTATATCTCACATGTAGCTTAAAACAAAGAAAATACAAATAACTACTAACCACTCTAAAAAAGTTCCTTTATATTGTTAGCAATTTCTTTCTAATCTTTGTCCATAGCATTTAATTTTTAATCACTGAAATTATGATTTCAATGTAGTTTTAAGTCTTTCAACTCACTAGCACATTATGAAAGTTTTAATGATGCTTTTTATATTGAGTTGTCTATTAAAAGTGTACGGCTTTTCAAGACAGGGTTTCTCTGTGTAGCTCTGGCTGCCCTGGAACTCTCTCTGTACACCAGGTGTATACCACCACACCCAGTTGGATAGATGTCATTTTAAGTTCTACTTACACTGTTACAATGGAAACACCTTTTGTTTGTTTTATAATGAAGTTTTTAAGTACAGCTCTAATTTTATCCATTATGTTGTTGGGTCCATGGTGGGGCTTCAGTTCTATGAAATTTGGCCACAGTGACTTTTTTTTTTAGGCAGTCTTACTGTGTTGTCCGGGGAGACCTCCAACTTTAAATCCTTTTCCTTCCATCTCCTGACTGTTATGATTACAAGTATGTGTCACCACATCCAGCCCAAATTATTTTAGTAATAGTTTGCTCCTCTACATGTTTTCCTTCATATCGGGTAACTGATCTTTTAAACTGGTTCTAGAAGTTCCTTATCTCAGCCATCTATTTTTCTTTTTGTACAACTGTCTGAGATATATTCTTCACCTGTCTTCCTTCTCATTACTCTTACTGGTACTGGTTTATGTATGTGTGTGGTGCCAAGTGTTCTCAGTCACTCTCCAGCTTCCTGAAATGAAGTATCTCACCAAACTTGAAGTTTTCCAATCTGGCTAACCTGGCTGGGCAGTTAGCTCAAGGGATCTACCTGCCTCTTTCCCTACCACTGGCATACCAACATTTTTATGTGGGTGCAATGGATCTGAACTCAGGTCCTCATGCTTGCTCAGCAAGCACTTTATCTTAATAAGCTCTTACCCATAACCCAATTATCATCATTTTTAATTTTCCAAAATTATTTTTATTATGAGTGTTTCTCTTAATATACTTTGTTTGGTTTCAGTTATATTTATTATACCTTCCTTCATGTTATATTTTTATTGGTTAGTTCTGGCTCCTTCAATATAGTGTTCTCTCAAATGTATGGTGATCTGATTATGATTAAGTGTTGAGTTTAAAGTGTTGCTTGGAAGATCTAGTGTGCACTAGCAGAGCTCCTAAACTACTGTCTTCCTTATAGGGTTATCTGGCTGGTCAATTTTGCAAGGAGATCTGATCTTTCCTCAAGAGATAAACAAAGTCCCAAAGATTCTGTGAACCATCTGCTCAAAGGGGATGAGAAATGCTGCAACTGAGCAAAGGAAAAAAGCTGAGGAATTTAAGCATTTAACGTGTAAAATTCATTAAAGAAACAAATATAGAGGGTAGGTTAATAAAGTGCTTGTTGCACAAGCATAAGAACCTGGTTCAGTCCCCAGAGCTCATGGGTATGGTAGCTCCAGTACTAGGGAGGTGGAGACAGGTGGATTCCTGAGGCTAGCTGCTGGCCAGTCAGCCTAGCCAAACCAGCAAGCCCAAGATCTCAGTGAGAGGCCTATCACAAAAACACAGTGGCTAGCATCTGAATGAGGTTGATCTCTGGCTTTCACATACATATACCTGCATTCAAACACATAATCCTGTACACTCATGCATTCACATCTACACACACACACACACACACATCGAAAAAAATAAACCGAATACATGGCCCACAACTTAAAAATATTGGGCAAACTTGATGGTTGATGGTGACATACACCTTTAATCCCAGGACTCAGGAGGAAGAGGCAAGCAGATCAAGGCCAGGCTGGTCTACAGAGTGAGTTCCAGGATAGTCAGAGCCACACAGAGAAATCTTGTCTTGAGAAAAATATATATTAGGTAAACTTAAATCTAGAGATCTTCTATTTTATCTTTTCCAGAAACAGGTTTATTATTTTCTGCTAAGAATAGAGAGGATTAGTTGGTCTACATGTGTCTTTCTCAGGTTTACCTAGTTGGTTAGTATTCAGCTTTTTATCAACTATTAAGACATTTATGTGTTTGATTTTATCTGTTTTGTTTTTATCATTTGTGGGTTTGGTTATTTGAGCAAATAAAATGAAAATTAAATTTATATATTTAACTACCTCTAATTATATGTCCTTTAGCCTATTGTATCTTCTTTTTCAATTCTGATTTGTGGTATAATCTTTTCTGGATTTAAGTCCCTTGTAAATCCCTCTAACAGTCTATTTCTTAATTATAAAGATTTTTTTAAATATACCTTGACATCTTCAGTCAGGGCTCAAATGCTTATATAATATTTTAAAAGATATTTATTTAAAAATAAAAATCCCATGAACTCTCTTTGTGTTTGGGTGTATGCACGCAACTGTGCATGCTGATGTGTACCAGAGGCCAAAGGAGGATATCAGGTATCCTGCTCTACCACTTCCTGTCTTATTCCTTAAACTTGGAGCCTAGGCAAGTCCCAGTGATGCTTTGGTCTCTGATCCCTCCACAGTGCCAGGTTACCGCTGTGACCATGATCATGCCCATATATATTGTGTATGAGTGTTTTAAAAGCCTACCATTTATGTATGTGCACTACAAGAATGTTTAGTGTGTCCTTGGAGGTGAGAAAAGGGCACTGGATTCTCTGGAACTGAAGCAAAACAACTGTGAGCCACCTTGTGGGTAGTGGGAACTGAAGACAGGTCCTCTGCAAAAGCAGTAAGTGCTCATAACTGCTAAGCCATCTCTTCAGCCCCAGACTTTGTTGGTGGGGTATATATATTTTTTTTTCTTTTTTTTTTTTCAGGGCCTTGTGCTTGCTAGGCAAGCGCTCTACCACTGAGCTAAATCCTCAACCCTGGGGTATGTATTTTAACTCAGGTCCTCCTTCTTCCAGAGCAAACCTGCTGCAGCTTCACCTTAGCTCTCCACAAGCACTCGTAAAGAGAACAAAATTAATTTTTAAAGTATTTTCCTAAACACTTACTGTAGAACATATTACAAGTCAAAAGCTATGAGATCAATCTCATCCTATCTTATCTCTCTCCTTTTATAATATATTATTGTAAGTCATATAATGATTAAGAAATTTCCCCCAAATCATACTACTATCTACATAAGAAGATAAAGCTCAGAGTGTGTGTGTGTGTGTGTGTGTGTGTGTGTGTGTGTGTGTCAACTATTATATACCTAGTAATACTGTTACTCGAGTATTTCTTAAAAATTAAAGCAAAAGCCTATGGGCCACAGCAGCCATCTTCCAGTACCTTGCCAAATGACAAACACAGAGGAAAAGAGGAACAGCACCTGCTATGTGTTCTCTAGGCCTTTAAGGAAACATGGAGGTGTTCTTTTGGTCACATACATGTGAATCTATAAAGTGTAATAATGTAGACATCAAAGGAATAAGCACTATTAAAAAAGGAATACCTCACAAAGTTGCCATGGTAAAACAGGAAGAGTATATATCACCCAGCATGCCATGGACATCACTGGAAACAAGTAAGATAAGGACGAGATTCTTGCAAAGTGAGCTGATATGAGGATTGAGCCTATTAAACCCTTTGGGAGAAAGCTTCCTGAAACAGGTGAGGGGAAATGATAGAGAAAAAAAAGGGAAGCCAACTGAAGCACCACCTGCTCTACCAAGAGAAGCACACTGTATGAGAACTAACAGAAGGTTAGTTGAGGGAGCCTGTGTTTTAGGAATTCATGGCTTAGTGTACAAAGAGAAATAAAAGACCTAGACAGTAAAATACTTTTTCTTAAAAAGTAAATTGCTTCAATTTAAAAACTCAGTATATAAATCATTAAATAAAATCATTGAAATTAATTACTCCTATTGTAGCAGAATCTTAAAAGGTCTTATTAATAAAAACAAACCCAGGAGCCAGATATTGGGGTGAATGCTGAAAGATCAGAGAAATAGAACATGCCACTTCTATCCTCACCTCACCAACTTCTCAGCCGATCCTGTTTCCTCAAACTGGAAGCCTTGGTGTCCTCACCCAAATGGATGTCAGCTGAACTGCTGCTAGAAGCCTAAAAAAAGCTTAACCAGCTCTAGTTCCTGGTCCTCACACCTTAAAAACCTTTCTGCTTACTGTCATCATTTCCTGGGATTAAAGGAGTGTGTCACCATGCCTGGCTGTTTCCAGTGTGGCTTTGAACTCACAGACATCCACACAGATCTCTACCTTTGGAATGCTAGGATTAAAGGTGTGTGTGCCATCATTTTCTGGCCTCTATATCTAGTGGCTGTTCTGTTCTCTGACCCCAGATAAATTTACTAGGGTGCACAATATATAGGGGGACACAATATCACCACACTCCTATTATTTCTTTAAATACATCATACCTTATATCCAAATCGGAAGACTTCTGTCTTACTGCCAACTTTGTAATCTCTCCTTGAGACATAGCTTTATGGAGCTTTGCTTGCTCATCAACTGAAGAAAATCGTTGTGATGTCTGTAGGAATTATACATGGGAAAGACTTAAAATCAAGTAAACATATGACAGCATGACTGAACTACAACTCAGTAAACATCAGTTCACATTTCCAGGCAATTTAGCAAGAATCTCATCTGGTAAGTTAGGAAAATCATCAAGACCATTCAAAGGCAAACTCAACACTGAATATTATTTTCTACACCTCTTATTATTTGTACCTTAAGGTGGAGATCCTTTTTCAAGTTATAGATTGTTGTTATATCCATTCAAAGTTTAGAAAGCTAGGTCAACCAGGTGGTGGTGGCACACACCTTTGATCCCAGCACTCGGGAGGCAGGCAGATCACTGTGAGTTCGAGGCCAGCCTGGTCTAAAGAGCAAGATCCAGGACAGCCAAAGCTACACAGAGAAACCCTGTCACAAAAAAGAGCTAAGCCACACAGGAGAAAAACTAAGGATCACCTATGTTCTAAATTATAAAAGATTATGTTATCAAACAAAGACTTCAATTTCATTTAGCAATTAATGTACCCCTATAGGGACAATTTTGTTCTGAGGATTCTTGTTACTTATTCAAGTAATTTTCTTGTATTTCATCTGGTAAAATATCCTTTAGCCTTTTGATATGCTTGACTATGGCACAGAAACAGAAAAAACAGAGTTGTTATAGACAGATGTCTGTGGCCAATATAGAGTGCATAATATCTGCATCTAAAGCAAAATAACAGACTGACAACAGTTTTTAAGTCATTGTAAGAAACAAAAGAACTGCCTCAGCTTACTGTCTCAAGGTATGACTACTTTCTGTGCTGTGACACAGAGAGGGAACCCAGGTGAAACTTGCTAGACTCCTTTAGCTAAACATAGGAGGATAAAAGTTCATGACAACCAAAGTAACTAATGACCAAATAACAGGGAAGCATAATAGAAGAAATCTGGAGATCTAGAAAAGGTTCCCTTTGTGTATTTGGATTAGTACTAATTGATACTTTTATATGTGAAAACAACCCAAGACCAAGGACAGAACCACCTGAAATGATTAAAGGTAAGGTTAGTAATGATGTCAGTGCCCAAAAGTCAGAACTGAACTCTATGTTGCACAGGCCGCTAAGTACACAGACGAACTTGCCTCAGTAGTCAAGAATAATTACCCTCCAACTGAGTACTGTTTGGGTCTACTGATTTTGAAAGGCCTAAAAGAATCAAACTGTTTCAAGAACAAAGCTCTGGAACATTACCAGAAAACCACAGCATACAGAATATTAATTGGGAGAGAAAAAAAAAAAAGATACTTCAACCAACCAGAAAAAATTCACAATTACAAAAAGAGAAATAAAAAGAAGTAGGAATATGTGTGCAGGGAAAAATGGCTGGTTAAAGAAACAGTTTGGCTCAGAGATCAGAGCCATCTCTGCCCCTAGCCAACTAATTGGTGAAACCAACCAATCACAGAGCAGGAAAGTAGCACCCTGGCCCTGAAGCCCAGAACCAGGGAAAGGAACACAGCCTGGGTTTGGGACCTGAGTCAGAGAAAGAAACACTTTATCCCCAAACGCAGAACGAAGAAAATGTGCCCTGACTCTGAAACCAGTACCAAAGAAACACTCTTAGTCCCTAGAATCAGAGCCAGTGAAAGAAATATGCCCTAGCCTTAGAATTAGTGCCAAAAAGCTAAGAAAGGCCAGTGAAAGCAGCACAGTATGGCTCTGAAATCAGGGCCATCTCTGCCCCTAGCCCACAAAACTGTCCAATCCCTGAGTGACTCTGTTCCCAAGACATCTTATATAAACCATCCTGCCTGGTCAGTTGGGGGCTGTTCTCTCCAACCTGGTAGAGGCAGCTACTCTCCTGGACAACTCCTTTCCAAATACACCTCTTTCTCAAAAGAGTTTTGGGTGTGAAGATCTTCATAACACTTTTCTCTAGAGCTGGATGGAGGAGATTGCTACATTTCTGCAGGGGTTTCCCCTTTTGCAAAGTGAAGCAGAAGAAGCAACATCTTAAGCCAGAGAAGAAGCAGAGCTCTGCGAGGAAGCCCCCTTAAATGAGGGCTGAGCTGTAGCGGCTCTCCAGGAGAGGGGCAGGGCTGCTATATCCTTCAGGGAGACCATCCCCCACCACACCAGGCCTAGCCTGACTCTCCAGAGCAGTCAGAATACCTTCCCCTCCCTGCTGAGTTGTCCTAGCAGCTCCAGGCCTGACTCTCCATAGCAGTTGGAATGCCTTCCCTTCCAGGGCTGAGCTGTCTCATTGCAGCTCTAGCTGTCAGAGCTGTCTTAACAGCTCAAGGTGTCACCTGACTTCCCAAGTAGTCAGGATACCTTTCCCCAGAGTTGCAAAACTCACAATGTGATCCTTAACAAGAAGAAAAATTGCTCTTTCCTTTTGCGGCCATTGCTGGATCTCAGCCACCAAAACTGAAGAAGTTCAATCCCTTCATTACTTCTGACCAAAGTAAGAACCACAAATGGCATTTCAATGCACCTTCTCACATTTGGAGGAAGATCATATTTTCCCCCTTTCCAAAGAGCTGAGACAGAAGTACAATGTCCCATCTATGCCCATTCGAAAGAATGACCAAGTTCAGGTTGTTAGAGGACACAACAAATGCCAGCAGATTGGCAAAATGGTCCAAGTGTCAGGAAGAAAAACTTCATCTACATTGAAGGAGCGCCTCGAGAAAAGGTTAACGGCACAACTGTCCATGTGGGCATCCACCCCAGCAAAGTAGTTATCACCAAGCTAAAGCTGGACAAAGACTGCCAAAAGATCCTGGAAAGGAAAGCCAAGTCTCGACAAGGAAGGAAGAAGAAGGGCAAATACAAGGAGGAAATGATGGAGAACAGGAGTAAGAGTGTGTCATACACAGCTTTCATTAAAGACTGATTAAACAGTAAAAAGAAGAAGAAAAATCAAGCCATTTACATTGACTGAAATGTTATTCAATGAGAAAGATATTAAAATAATAATTACAATTGTAATCTACATAATGAAAAAGGGAAATGGAAAGCAAAATTTTATGTAAAAGATACAAAATTCCAGAGATGAAACCTCAATATCAGTTTTAAGAAAGAATTCTTCCTGCCACATACTATCTAATTACATTTCTATGAAGTTCTAGAATAGTGAGTGGTTATTTTTTAGAGTAGTGTGAGAGAAATTAAATAGAAACATGAGAAAATTTTTAATGTTACAGAAATCTTGACACTTGAAGCATAGGTTTCATAGTTTTATACATATCCCTCAAAAGAGCAAACTGTTCAATGAAGATCTATAAATGTTACTGTATATACTAGACCTCATTTATAGATAATGTTAATAAATCAATTATCAAGTTAATAACATGCAATCATACAGTCAATTTTACAAGGATGAAAGATTTAGCATTTAATATTAAACGAATAAACTCAATATACTCACTACCTATAACTATGATCCTCAAAAAAACCATTAAACTCAAATGTCAATCTAACTCTAGAATTACATGGGTTTTTAATCTCATTTTGTTTATGTTTGTATACACATAGCTTTTTTTCTGAGAAAAAAAATGTAGAGGCTTTATTTTTGGTTCAAATTCGTAGAGACTGCCAATCAGCAGGTTTAATGTTTTAGGCTTGTTTGTTGGCACAGCTATAGAACGGAACTAAAGATGATTGGTTATGAGATGTACTGAAGGTACATCAAAATTTCAGCAAAAAAGAAGGAAAAAGAGTATAGGCTTGAGAGATCCTCAGTCCACAAAGTGCTTTCCAGACATGCATGAGGATCTGAGCTCTAGATGATGATGATGATGATGACGACAACGACCCAGACAGGGTAGTGCACACTTGTAATCCCAGCACTGGGAGGAAGAGACAGGCTGATCCCTGGGGTCTGCTAGCCAGCCAGCCCCACCAAACTGATGAATTTCGACCCCAATAAAAGACTCTTTCCTACAAAAACTAGTGTGGATCACAGCTGAAGATCAACAACTAGAGTTAATGGCTAAGTTCCACTCAAGTGCACACAGGCACCCATATGTATGACACACACAAACACAAAAGTACAAGGGGGCCTCAGAAGGCTGAGACTTTGCTGTTCCTAAAGATAGACAGCTATATGGCAATTCAGTAAGGGTATGGTAACTTCGTTCCATGGCTTTCCTTAGGAGGATCCAGAGAAGCATGAATTTTGTGCTAGGAAATCAGACCAGAACAGAACTACACTTTGGACTAAGAAGGACTTTTCTTCTGATATTTGAACTATAAGCCTAAATATTTTTTTTTCTTTCTCTGTAGAAGAAGAAAGAAGAGGAAGTGGCCTAGAATGATGCCATGAATTGAAAAAATTAAACAGCTGCCTAGAGATATTTCATCTAGGTAGACTCTGATCCAAATGGGCCAGTGACTGCTGATGCAGAAAATCCTTTTGAGGAGGTGGGCTCTAACATCAGGGTCATCCACTAAGGTCTCTTATATGGAAACCACAACCACCAAGCCACTGTTGGTGCTGGTCCTAGAACTATTAAGTCATCTTTCCAGCTGCATTATTTTGTTTTATTTTTCAAAACAGGGTTTCTCTGTATAATAGCTCTGGCTATCCTGGAACCAGCCCCATTATTTTAAGTCAGGGTCTCACTATGTAGCCTTTGCTGGCATGGAACTCACTACATAAGCCAGGCTGGCCTAGAACTCACAGAGATCCACCTGTCTCTGCTTCCTGAGTGCTGGAAGTAAAGGTGTGTATCACTCCTGGTCTCTTTTATATTTCTGGTATAAACTATTTTAAATGATGGCACAAGTTTACAGTTTGTAAATTGTAGAAATGTAAAGGAAACTCAAGACAATGGTCCTATATTCCCAAACAAGTAAATTGCTAGAGGAGGGAAAAGGTAATATTTAAGATATTCAACCTATAAACTCCTTAAGTTGCTTAAATATATAGTGACAGTCTCAAACTATCAAACAAGAATAAAAGTACACAAAACCTAGTAAACAACTGCAAACAGGAATGCATGCAGTCGAGTGGTGGTGGTGCACACCTTTAATCCCAGCACTCAGGAGGCAGAGGCAGGTAGATCTCTGTGAGTTCAAGGGCAGTCTAGGCTACAGAGGGAGTTCCAGGAAAGGCTCCAAAACTATACAGAGAAACCCTGTCTCAAAAAACAAAACAAAAAACAAACATCAAACAAAAAGAATGCATGCAAACTTCAAATTACCCAGACAGAAAAACTGACACAAAGTGATACATAATCCCAGAAATTCTTTTTTTTTTTTTCCCCAGAAATTCTTATAGTTTCACCACAAACATGCCTAGAGTAGAGTCAATCTAACAAAACTGTTGAAGAATGAAGGATAAAATTGGGAGCAGCTTCATGATTACAAGTAACTGAAAAAAAAAAAAAAAAAAAAAAGACCTACTTCAAGCATGAAAACATAAAAGAGAAGCTAAGCATAGTGGATCATACCTAGAATTTCAGTTTTGGTGAGTTTTGGTGACTGCTGTGAATTTGACCAGCCTTAGCTGGTCAGGAGTGAGACTTCAGCCTCAGGAAATAAAGGATCTAACTGTTAAAGCCATTGCTTCTAGAGGAAAGTAAGTTCGAAAAAGGATGGGAAGAAGTTCCCTTTGGAGAATGTGTTATAAAGAGAAAGCACTCAAAAACAAAGAATCTAAACAGTTAAAAGAGAAGGGGAATAAAACATTGCTCCAATCACCAAACAAGAACAGGCTTTAAGGGAACTATTTTGGTACACTTATAAGAGATAGGTTCAAAAGTTTTTATCATGTAAACCAACCCAAATACACAAAATGAATAAATGAATCAATTAAAACATACAACACTTATACAAAGGTCCAATAATAAAGCAAACGTGTATCAAGTTAGAACCAAAATAAGACTCAAAACACCTCAGTCATTACAATCCCTATCAGATGTCAGCATTATACCAGTGGGCACACCTTGTCTGAAAGCTGGCACTGTAGTTCTGAAGGTTCATAGCTGAGTAGGACTTCTGATACTCTATCTACCTCGGCAGCATGGACAGCACCTTCTAACACTATGAAAGCAAGCTGGCAAGGGGAAAGTTTTCTGCTACACAGGAGAGAGGACATATCTAGTACTGTAAATTTGGTCAAGAACCCATGGCTGAGAGGCAGAGGCAGGAGGATCTTGGTGAGTTTAAGGCCAGCCTGGTCTACCAAGTTACAATCCGGATCTATCTACACAATAAGAACCTGTCTCCAGGGTTGGGGATTTAGCTCAGTGGTAGAGCGCTTGCCTAGCAAGCCCAAGGCCCTGGGTTCCATCCTCAGCTAAACAAACAAACAAACAAAAAAACACACAAAAAAAAACCTGTCTCCAAAAAAAAAAGAATTAGGTCACAGGTGAGTGAAGACTTCACTGTCTTTCAGCTAAACTGACGAAACACTCAACTGCATTTTAAATATTTGTTTATTTCCATAGATAACTGCTATTCTCATCCTTAATCAAAGAAGCTTCTATTTGCAGTGAACAGTGGTGATTAAAGAGTCTCCTTGCCACTCAAGAGGCTTAGAACAAGTGATAGTTGACAGCTCAACCCTGAACAAGACATTTACCACATCCTATCTAAGGGTCAAAGAACATCACAGAAGGAGCAGCATTCCATAAGGAGGAGGGCTGTAAAATGCTCTCCTCAAGGCATGCCATCTACCACTACAAACATGATCTTATGGTAGCAGCAGTAGTTGCCTGCACTGGGCTGTCAACCACCTATCATAGATGGGAGGGGTTTATGGGGTTCAATTCCTCTGTGCTGAACCACTTGCAAATGATAGGTTCTAAGGAGGACACAGTCATTGTCTTCTGTAGTGCACAAAGTAGTTCCAAAACTTGGGGCCACAAAGACAGTCCTAGTTAAAATCAGTGGGCTACAAAACAAAAAGGCATGAATGTGGAAAGGAGCCTAGAGGGAGGAGGGTGGGACTGGTGGTGGAAGAGGTGTGAGGGAGGTAAATAAAGGTAGGCACTGAGTAAGCATGTATGAACTATCAACAACAAATGTAACCAATAAAAACAAGTTGAAATTTACTTAAAAAAACCTTCAAGGTACCAAAGAAGAAAAGAAAACCACAAAAATTTAACTGGGAAAATAATAAGATATAAAATAAATTTAAAAAAGGATGCAAAAATCATCAGAGGTAAACAAGATAGGCAAAGAAGGAGAAAAAAAAATAAAACAATCACTAATACCTGAAGTTTTTAAACAAGAGAAACAAACTTGTGAAACTTGGCTAATAAATATCATAAAGGTAACTTTTCAAAAGACAAAGGTAAGACAAGAATTTACAGAAAGAGCCTAGTATAAGGTATAATGGATCACTAATCTATAATGATCAACCTGAAATCATATCCTATACTTGAAAGAAACAAAGACGTCTGAGGACTTCCAAACTAAAAGATCAAATAACTCACAAACACCAGTGAATTGAATTGAAATGGCAATAGACAACACTACATAAAGATAACAATAAAACAGAATTTTCAAAAAATTCAGGGATAGCAATGAGTGAACCACTGACTTAAAATCTGACTCGTAGATTTATTAATTAAAAAATTAAATTTAGCTGGGCAGTGGTGGCCCACGCCTTTAATCCTAGCACTTGGGAGGCAGAGGCAGGCAGATGTCTGTGAGTTCGAGGCCAGTCTGGTCTACAAAGCAAGTTCCAGGACAGCCTCCAAAGCTACAGAAAAACCCTGTCTCGAAAAAACCAATAATAATAATAATAATAATAATAATAATAATAATAATAATAATAAAAAAATAGATTTATTTTACTTTATGTATATGAATGTTTTGCTTGTATGCATGTTATGTGCACAATGTACATGTCTGTAGGATCTCCTGGAACTGAGGTTATGGATGGTTGTGAGGCACCGGTAGGCACAAGAACAACCAGTGTTCTTGACTGCTGAGGCATTTCTACAGTCCCTGGATCATGGATTTAACATGTTGTCAAGATCATGGATTTAACATGTTGTCAAGATGGTTCCTCAAATATCAAGGCTACAGAAAGAAGTCAGATAACTGAGTATCTTTAAGTCCTTCCTAACCACTGGCTGCTAGAAAGGTTTTCTCTAAGCAAATACATTTAGTAGACCAAGTGTGAACACAAAGTTGGGATTTAGAGCAATAAATAAATAAATAAATTACATGTTCTGACAAACAAACAAACAAAAAAGGTTCCCAAAACAAATATAAAGAAGATGAGGAGAGCAAAAATGACTGATAGTTGTGTTGCAGGTGTGAATTAATTAGGTATTACTTATTGAAAACTGACTAAGTTGGATATGGTGGTATAGTCCTGTAAAAAATAAAAATTGTTATAACTGACCTATTAAATCAATAAATAAAGATTTGACTCACCCATGAAAGAAAAATACTTCCAAATTTATTCAAAGTACGACTGACTCAACTATACTTTATAGAAAACATCTAAGTGAGCCAGAAGGTGGTGGCGCACACCTGTAATCCCAGCACTCAGGAGGCAGAGGCAGGTGGATCTCTGTGAGTTCGAGGCCAGCCTGGTCTACAGAGCTAGTCCAGGACAGACTCCAAAGCTACAGAGAAACCCTGTCTCAAAAACCAAAAGAAAAAAAGATAGACAGATAGACAGACAGACAGACAGACAGAAAGAAAGAGAGAGAGAGAGAGAAAGAGAGAAAGAGAGAGAGAGAAAGAGAGAAAGAAAGAAAGAAAGAAAGAAAGAAAGAAAGAAAGAAAGAAGGAAAGAAGGAAAGAAAGAAAGAAAATATCTAAGTCAAGATAATAAAGGGCTAAGCAAAGGTATATCAAGTAAATGGAAGTGATAAGGAAAGAGAAATATACTACTAACAAGAACTAAAGATAAAAAGCATTAAATGTGATAGAATGCTTCTTTAAATACTAAAAGCCACAATTGAGAAGGAATTGAAGATTTATCCTACCATTCTCAGCCTGAGACAGATCAGTATACAAAATATAATGAAGATACTGAAGACAACATAACAAAGAGGGTAGAGATTGTGTGTATATTTTGAAACTATACACTCTGAACAGAGTACTTTTAAATCAAATACTTGTGTGGCATATTCACAAACACTGTCCATATTAGATAACAAAGAAAATATTAATACACACCACTAATTTATAAGCATTACAGATATAAACATAAAAGCAGAACCAATGAAGTAGAAAAATAAAAAAATAAGCATAATAAATAAAAATTCTACTTTGAAAAAGATGAGACAGACAAGGAGTAGTGCTATAATTTGGAATTGGCATGGCTCTCAAAGATTTTGGATCTCAAAGCAACAGTGTGCAGACACAGGGCTTATGGAAGAGAGAAGGTGACTACATCATTAGAGCTCTGACCTCATCAATGGATCAGTCCATTAATAAATTCATAATGTGATGGTAGACCTAGTGGGAAGAACTAGGTTAGTGGGTCATGCCTTGGAAAGGCACACTCCCTTTTTAGCTACCACAAAGGATATACTGTCTCCTCACAGAACCAAAGCAACAGAGCCAATTATCTATGTGATTACTTCAGGTAATTTTGTTATAGTTATGGGAATCTAGAATATGGCTAACTTAAAAATAAACACACATCTATAAAATAAGAAATAGTCAAGTGGGTATAGTGGCACAGGCCTTTAATACCAGCAGTCAGGAAACAGAGCTTTTTTTCTTTGTCAGACCATGTAATGTAATATAGGGATTTTTAGGATTTCCAGGCCAGCATAGTCAACTACAGCAAGTTTCAGCCCAGCCAGGCTATAGTGAGACACTGTCTTAAAAAGAAGGGAGAAAGAGGTAATCACTCAAACACAATACTTTAAAAAAAAAAAAAAAAACTGTAAGAAACCATGTTCCAGACTTCTATGTAAGTATCTAAAGTTGGATGAAATGAATAACTTTGTAAACAACAAAATTTACAAAAATATATTGCATTAAGGAATATTTTTAAAAGACAAACTTCCCTAAAAAAGAAAGAAAGCAAACTTAGCAAGAACTATGCCACAATAGCATATTTCCAGGTGGTTTAAATCTGGGTAATGGCAGAAAAACAACTATACATAAAAATGTAGGTTTACTACACTAATTTCACAGATAAGAAATATAAACAATTTTACTAATTTCACCATCTAGAAGACATACTGAAAAACTAAACATGGAAACAGAAAGTCATCTTTAAAATATAGCTCAGCAGAGTATTTTCTTTTTCTCTTCTTGGGGAAATACCAATGTGATAGACACACAAACCAAGGGAGAACAGCACATAGGGTATTTAAACTGCAGTTTGAAATAAAAGTTTTACAATAAAGCATGAAAGTCACAGAGGCAGGAAACTATAACTCCTGCCTACCCTCCCCTACAGCATCAACAATTATTAATTAAACATCTTAAGACATAATGTTTATCTCAAATTCCCTTTGGATGATTTATCTAAAATTGTTTTTAATTCTGTACGATCAGTAACATTACAACTAAAAAGAGCAGATGGCCATTTCTGCTAAGAATTAACACCATGCTCCTTAGTTAGCAAATACTGGTGATAACACCTTTTTGCCCAGGGAGGGAAAAATCCAGTTTTTAGAAATTCATGTGCCCAATAAACTCAAATCCACCTTTTAAAAAAATGTGTATTTTGAGAATGTAATAAATTCCCCTTATAAACAGTATAGTTTCAGAAAATTTAGAATGACACATTTTCAGGATCAACAAACACATTTTAAAACCACTCCTCCCCTCCCTCCACACCCCCATTCCAGTAAGTATCTACTAGCTTATTCTACAAAGCAAAGCTGCTTCATGCAAGCATCCACTAGAAACCAGCGCCACCACCTACTCCTACAACAGGAGAGTAAGAAAGCTAGAGGTGACTAACAGACACACTGGACAGGAAGGTGCTCTACAACTACGGGCATGCAGTGACTGTCAAGCAGGTGAACAGAGGCTACAACACCAACAGGAGCCAAAAGCTCCAAGCAGAAAGCCTAACATCCTGGTTCATCCCAGCAAGAGTTCCCAGTGTGAATAGTATTCTCTATCACCAAAAGAACTAAGGATTGTTACAAAAGAAACTCTCAGGAACAAAGTAGCAGTTATAAAGTGCTAAGTTCTTCTATAAATATATCTATATAAACTAGATAAAGTTGTATTTTTCAGTAAGATTTTTTGTCCCATTACACAATTTTAACTATTATGTGTGTGTGTGTGTGTGTGTGTGTGTGTATTTCATTATGCATAACTCAAATATAGGGCACCTTTATAATAGTTACTAACCCTACAGTCAAGAGATCTGAGCTCTACCTATACACATTAACAGAGCAGTACAGATCATTTCCAACATCTACAGTCTTCATGTTTATAACTCATTTTGTTTTATCAGGAAACACATCATGCATTTTTTTTTGTCTTTGTTTTGTCCTCCACAGAGTATCAACATTACTACTTCAAACTGAGTCTAGCTTTCCATGAGAGATAAATACAATCCCAATATTTTAGAAATTTTAAGAAATTCTAACTGGGTCTAAACATGGTTCAAACATCTTATAACAGTTCAAACCTCAAATATGTAATGACTCAAAGATCATCATAAAAATCTTCCAAAGTGAATAGATATTAAAGATTGAGAGCCAATTTATATAGGAAAATAAACTATTTCATCAGCCATAATGTTTTATTTCCTCTTAGATTAGGTCTCTATACCTAGAACAACCAGAGAATACAATGTGTGTGTATTTCTACTTTTTCTAGACAGGATCTCACTATAGAACCCTAGATGGCCTGACCTGACACTTCGTATGTAGTGGATTAAAGGCATAAGTAACCATGTCTCACCAGTTTTCCAGTTTTTTGTTTTTTGTTTTTTTTCCTCACTAAATCTGAAGCTTAGCCACTTGGTAAAGCTCACTAGCCACAGAGACCCTAGGATCCCCCTATTTCTACCTCTCAGCTCTGAGATTAAGGGCTCATACCAGCATACTTGGGTTTTTACATGGATGCTAGGTGTCTAAACTCAGGACCTTGAGCAGCAAGAAGCTCATATTAAGCCATTATCCCAGCCCCAAGAATGAAACTTTTTACCCTAAGATATCTATAAATACAATCAAGCATGTAACATGTTTAACCCAATTTTGGTCCAGAAAATATTTTAAGCCAAAATGAGTATAGTTTTATTCAAACTCAACTTCAATGTTATAATTCCTGATTAATACAAATTCACACCATATGCATCCTTCTGCTTGTCTGGATTGGTCCAGGATGACACATTTTGTTCACTAAATCACAGATGTCTGTGCTTTGGTAGAGATCGGGCCAGAGCCTTGAATGCACATGATTGTTTCCTTTAGTGTTTTTAAGACAAGGTTTTGCTTTCTGGTCTAGCCTGGCGTTCTTTCAACTATTAAGCTCATGTTGGTATCAAACTATGGCAATTCTTGTGCTTCAACCTTCTAAATACGCACCCACATCCATCTTTGAGACATCTTGGAGACATGGTCTCACTGTATATAGTTCAAGCTGGCTTTGAGTTTGAGATAACTGTGTTTTACCATGCCCAATTAAATTTTATAAAATGCACATTTCTTTTCTACTGAACATAAAGGAGAGCATAGCAACTTTAAAGCTTCCACTACCCCTAATTTTTAAGTGAATTATCTTTCAGTTACAGTCAGAATTTATTTTAAAAGTACCTTACTCTATATACCAGCTCAATAAACTCTCACCAGTAAGTCAAACATAGCTCATTGCCCAGCTCTGCATATTTATTAGAAATGTCTTGCCCATTTCCATCTTGTCTGTGACTGCTTTCACATGATAGTGATCAAGTTAGGTAGCTGTAAGCAACAGAGAATATGATCTACAAAGTCTAAAATATTTATTATCCGCCCTTTATAAAAATAAAAAAACTAAGGATTCCTACTCTAGACCTTTTAAGGTATAATAGTCAACATTTCTACATCAGTGCTAATTTAAATCATCTTAATTTTGCCTAATTTATCATTTGATATATACAGTTAAAAGTGCCCCTTATTTGAGTACTATTAAATTAGACTTAGCTTTTGTTACTGTGTTCACTGAGGCTTCTCATGTACAAGCCATTACATGGAAAAAAGCTGTGAAGGTTAGCTTTAGATTAGCAAAGACTACTCCAAGAAGATCTGCTTGCTGTTTTATTTTTCTTATTGCTGCAAAATTACCATTTCGGAGTCACTGTGAGAGGCCTGACCCAGGCTGGATACAGGCCCTAGCTCAGAGTGAGAAGCTTGGTCAAGGGAGAGAAGGGGCTCAATAATGTCATCGTTATCATCTTCCTCTGTATCCCCCTCCCCATCGGCAAAAGTACCTCTAGTCAAGAAATCGGAGCGCGTCCGCGCCATTCGAGCTTTCTTTTTATGGGCCGGTCTGGCAACCTGCTTGACCAAATGATAAAACAAATAACACAACAATGTTTTGTTTTGTAATTTGGGAGAAGACGCCAATGAAAGAGGGCTCATGAATGTCTGGAAACTTCCCTCCACCCCACCATGCCCTGTCTACTAGCAGAAGTAACAGGGATGACCAAAGAGAATCCATACACATTCCTGTGAACAACAGATAACCATAGATGCTAAGTCTACACTGTTCTCCATAGTGAACTAAGTCACCCTTCATTGCCATAGGTCTCACTAGACACCTGAACAAACTGTCCCTTTTTGCCTTAGTGACTTCTTTCTTTTTATAATTTGTATTTTTAGGCACCATTCCTTGTCTAGAACACACCTTCTTAATTATAAAAGGCTTAGTCTATAGCTTCTTTGTCCAAAATCATCTGTGAATAAATGGGTAGATATGGTGTTCTACCTACAAGAATGGTAACTTCCAAAAATAATGTACACCTATTGAAATTAAAAGATAAACAGAATCTAATACTTACCTCTCGTTGGCCCGGCCCTGCTAACTTAGATTTCCAAGCTGGTTCATCTTGTTTGTGGACTTGAGGATTTTCACTATGTACACTTTAAATAAAAAAACAGGATTACATCTCAATTTCTAGAAGATATTCCACTGAAGTATTCCTAAAGCATAGTAAGAATTTTGTTTTGTTTTTGTTTTTTAAGACAGTGTCTCTTTATGTAGCCCTGGCTATCCTGGAACTCACCAAGCAGATCAGGCTTGCCTTAGAAATCTTCCTGCTTCTGCCTACTGAGTGTTGGGATTAAAGGCATGTTCTACCACACACAGCTATGAATTATAATTTAACAGGATAGGACATGTCAAAGAAGCCTAGCAAATTCTATAAATAATTCCATATCTTAGTCAATTCCAAAATTGGACTTATATTTATCTTCATAGTCTCTATGTGTGCATGTATGTGTTATTTGTGTATGCAGGTGTGTGCACATGCATGTATGTAAGCAGTTGCACATGTCTGTGTGTTATTCTGTGGAAGCCGGAGGACAACACTAGATGTCCTACTGTGATGTCTTGTCACCATTAGACAGGATCTCTCACTGAACCTGGAGTTTACTGTTTTTGGTTACACTGACTGGCCAGCAATCTCCAGTAATGCACATGTCTCCTGGTCTCAATTCTCTTGGCCTCCAGAACTAAGGTTACAGTATGAGCAGCCACACTCAGCTTTAATGTAGATTCTAAAGATCCAAATTCATGTCTTCATGCTGTGCAACAAGTGTGATTATCCACTGAGCTACCTCCCAAGTCCCCAGATTTTTTTATTCTTACACAATCAATACTATAATCAAGAATCTACATGCATAATGAATATGATAATCATAAGGTACGTTACACTATGCTGGCATATTTTAAGAAAGGCAGCAACAAAATTAGTTAAAAACCAAAGTAAATTCAATAATGAGAAAATAAAAATTCTAAATCCCTCACATCTTTAGGATACTTGTCTTAAACAGGCTTTTCATATAATCATTTTATATATGATAGTAATAAGGATCTTGTTTTATTGTGGGATGGTTCCTACTGGTTAGAAAAAAAATCACTTCCTGAACTCTTCTAAGTTTTCATTCACTATCTTAACTTTAAAACTTGAGGCAATGTAAAATAATACTAACAATGGCAGGATATGAATTGTCATTAAGTAAAATGAAGTATTCTACAAACAATACAGGTATTATAGTGTCGACTTGTGAATGTTTAATTTTGATTGAAAAATTCAAGGACAGGACTGCTTTATTATTAAATTCTATATAGAAATAGAGTGTGAGAATCTGATGATAATTTAAACAGTACCTAGACTTTCGTGGAACTAATTATTTTGACTAATTCAGTATTATGAGTTTTAAAATTCATCCTTAAGACTACAAACTCCTTGCAAACCATGACTTAACTACTAGCATCAGACTAGTTCAAAACCGACAATAACTTACAACACTAGTTGATAAGTTAATTGCTTTTCCATTAGAAAAATTTTACTTTCATAAAGAGTTGGAAGAAGTTATCTTGGAGACCGGGCGGTGGTGGTGCACACCTGTAATCCTAGCACTCAGGAAGCAGAGGCAGGCGGCTCTCTGTGAGTTGGAGGCCAGCCTGGTCTCCAAAGCGAGTTCCAGGAAAGGCGCAAAGCTACACAGAGAAACCCTGTCTCGAAAAACAAACAAACAAAAAAGAAGTTATCTTGAGATAACTCAGTGAGTACTAGCTGTGTGAGTCTGATGCTTAATAAGCATGTATGATGCTCTAGGTTTGATCCCAAGCATCAGAATTTAAAAAACTAAACAAAACAACACACAACAAGAAAACCCTAAACCAGAAAACAGCTCTTCATGACTGACATGAGTTAAGATGCTTTTCTCATGGTTATCATCACTTAAAGGATATAACTAAATTGTAAAAACAAAAGAATTCCCACTTAAAATAGATGCCTAAAGTAGTTTGATTCTCAGAAACATAAGCTAGATCTGGGAATAGTGGCACATCCCTTTAGCAGTCCCAGCAGGCAGGCAGATATATGTGAGTTCAAGACCAGTCTGGTCCACATAGCAAATTCCAGGCCAGTGTGGGCTACATGGTGAGAAACTGTCTCAAAAATACAAAACAAAACAAAAAGCCTATAAAGTAGAAGGTAGTTGCCATCAACTGGGGAAAGGGGAAAGAGCTGGCTAGTGAGTGAGTTTCAGTACTACAAAATGAAAAAGACCTGTTGTGTAACAACTTATATACAACTAATATTACTATATCATACACTTAAATTTTATGATAAAAGACATTAATGAAGACAATAAATGGGCCAATAGGTGAGACAAAATATGCTAAGTTCTGAAAGGTCTCATAATAATCAGTTTGGATCACTCTACTTCACAGCTTTACTGCAACCAGCACATGCTGAATGCCTGGAACGTTGTCAAGCACCATATTACCCTTTGCAAATGCTTTTTCAATTAATGAGGAAGAATACAAAAAAAAAAAAAAAAAAAAAATTCAAAGATTCCTAGGATGTGACTACTAATCAGAGAAACATCACAGATTAGAGCAGCAGCATGTAGCTAAGAATGGAACACAGAGAAAGCACTTCAACAGACTATCTAGGAGACTTCCTACTTAACACATAAAGTACAGATTTCACTTACAGGGGAATAATCATGTTGTCTTTTGGTGTGAAGAAAATGGCTCTTGAACTTGCCCCTCTGGAAGGGTCATCAGATCTGTGGCCAGAAGAGTGAGTTGACCTAAAGTGTTCTCTTTCTGTAATGCGATTATTAGAGAGTTTATAGGCAGCATTGTGTTGGGTGCCTATTCTTTCTGTCTTAGATAATTCCTTGACAGTCCTAGATTGGCATGGGCTTCCTTTTCTTTCAAAGAACAGGGTGACAGGTCGGTCTTTTGGAGGTAAATGAATGGAGGGACTATCTTTTGTGGCAAGAGCTGCATCTCTTTTAGTGACTGCTGATGGGGAACCTAGTACAGCAGCTTCTCCCTTACTTGGGGTATTTTGAATATGCAGAGAAGATGGCCTCTCTACTCTTTGTCTTGATTGATAAGAGGATGGTGCCTGCTCAATTGTCTTGAAGGTTTGACGCTCCTTCTCTAAAATATCTGTCTGCTGACGAATCTGTTCCATCATCTCTTTTTCATTCTGCTGCTGTAACTGCTTTTGCCTCTTCTCCTTCTCATTGTTCAGCTTTTCTAACTTCTTAAGCACAGTACACGAAGCATCTGTATTCAATTCACCTCTGGAGAACTGACACTTCCTGGCTTCCCTGCTGATCTCTGGAGAAAAAGCTGTATTTAAAGCGGCTTCTCTTTCCAGCAGTTTGTTTCTCTGGATACTTGTGTCTGGTTGGGAACTTGTTTTCAGAGGTTCTTGATGGGGAATATAGAAAAATGTAGGCAGACTACTTGAAACAAAAGCGTCTCTCAGCTGGGGTCTACAGGCGACAGGTTCAGAACTACAGAGCAGCTTTTCCTTGGCAGTCACACTCTTCAACTGCTCTGCCTCACGGGGGGCTCCTTTTCCAGTCCCTGCAGAGCGAGTCTCCTGTGAAGCACTGAGGGCATCGTCTTGTGAATCGAATTTTGGATTGGTGGATATACTGGGTGATGAAATTTCCGATTTATTACCCTCACCTAAAACAAGAGACTCTGGTTTGCTCTTTAGGCTCTCCTCACAGGTCAGAAGTTCTAAGCTCCCTTGTGAGCTCTCACTATCAGGTGTGCCCTGTGGAGACTGCAGGCCTTCAGGCATCAATTCTGTAGACCATCTACGTTCCTCTGAAGGAGACACACCACCAAGAGAACGGACTTTCAGCAATTCTAAGCTAAATATAGCTTGTTCCAATTCTCTCATTCTCCGACTTTCTCTTTTGGCCCGACCTACTTTTTTCTGATGGAGATCCTCCAAGGACTTGGGTCTCTGTCTTACAATCACTTCTCCCTGCAAGTCTGTACCACTTTGGCTTCTGCCTCTCTCCTGTTGCTTGTCTGGGGACTCCTTTGGGAAATCCATTGAACTCTCACGGCTAATTCGATTACTCTCTATCACAGATTTACATTCCTCTATGGCCTTCACTCTGTTGTCAAAAGAACAATCCTCCCACTCAGAAGGGTCTGAGCCCTGAATTTCTAGATTTCCACATGCCTTGATATGCACCAATCCATGCTCTAGTTTTGTTTCTTTTAGCCTTTTCTCTTTTAAAGCTTTATACCTATACAAAAATAGAAAAAATGGATTATAGACAGCTCTTGGTACCAATGACGAGAATTTAATTTACTATAATATTTTAATAGAAATACTTTTTTGAGGTGGAACCTTGCTATCCTTAACTATGTTCAAAGTTGACCATAAATTTAAGGCTCAAGAAATCCTCTTGCCTTAGTCCCCTATTTAGTAGGACTAGAAAGCACCACAGTACTCATCTATGTATTTCTAAAACTAACTTCACTGTATTAGTTCAAATTATCCTCCTCTTTATATGAATAATTCCTAACTGGATAGCCTTGACAAAATGTTAACTGAACTAAAGATCCATTAATAGCATTAGTTTAATATAGTACAATGGAGATCAATGTTCTCAGGATAAAAAAAGAAGTTGAATATTTCCAAATTTATAAGATCAAACCAAATGCACAAGTTTTTTCTTAGCAGTCATAACCACAGATCATGAAGGTTTCCAACCTGATTTAATTCAATGAATATTTATTTAACTTCTGCTATAGCCCAGACAATTTGATTAGAACTGGTAGAAATGATCACACTCTAGTGATAAAAACATAACTGATAATAAAAATATTAAAGCAAAGGTTTAAATTTAGGACCTATCAAAACAGAAGAACCAACTGCTTCATTAACATAGAGTACCTTTGTCTTGCTCTGAATCCTCTATATGTTGATTGTAAAAGGATAATTTTGTTCCTTTGTTCTTTGTACTTCTTACTTTGCCTGTAGCTCCTCCACCTTGCCTGTATACAGGTAGCAGCTCTGTGCCTGTACCTATACAGTTCCCTCCATCTCTGCTGGATAATGACAGCTGCAGCCCGTAACTCCAAGTATCGCTGTCTCTCTAAGTGAGCACGCCAGGAAGCTTGGAGAAGGGAAGCTGCACTAGCCATAATGAAAGCATCTTTTTGCACAGCCGAATTTCTGACTTGCTTCTGATTTAGGTAATTCCTCCAGAAACGCTAAGGGAAAAAAGAAAATGGCTGTCAAGTTATCACTCATTTCATAGAAAAGGTATAAAAGGCTAAATTTCTGTCTTAGCAACTAACTTAGTGGTAGTTTAATAATAGTAATAGTAATAATAATTATTACTATTACTATTATTATTATTACTATTATTTTTTAAATTAGCCCTTTCTATGCTGCCACTGAGCTGCGTTGACGCTAGGTTGGTCCAGGTTTGGTTTCATCTGTAACCTGCTGTTGTGCCCACAGAAGGCACTGCTGCTGCAGGTGTAATGGAAATTAGTACTGCTTTACAAGAGGTGCTGAAGATCACCGCTTCTAAGACCTCAATGCTTTAACAGATGGTATCCAAAAAGTTATCAAAGCCTTAAGCAAGTGCCATGCCCATCTTTGTGGACTTATATCCAACTAATGAGCCTATGCAAGTCAAGCTGATGGAGGCCCATTATGCTAAGCACTAAACCAATGGTATTAAAGTTGATGACAACAAGAAACTAGGAGAATGCAAAGGCCTCTGCAAAAATTCATCAAGGGGAAAAAAATTCCATCAAGTAGTGGTTGTTGATTAAGCAAAAATAGCCTCAGGTAAAGCTATTATCCAAGAATACTTCAAGTGTAAGCTAATCAGCAAAAACTTGGCTCTTTAGAAAATTTAAAAAAAAAAACAAACATTTTTTGCTTCTCAAAACTAGCTATTTTAAGGCCAGCCTAGTCTATACAGCAAGTTCCAGGATATGCTCCAAAGCTACACAGAAAAATCCTGTCGTGAAAACCACACTACAAATTAATTAGTAAGTTCTGTTTTCTTATTTTATGAATGTATTTATTTATTTTTGACAGGGTCTTTCTATTGTAGATCTGACTGTCCTGGAATTCTACGTAGACAAGCTGGAAGGCTGACCTTGAACTCCCAGGGTATTACCTGCAGTTACATGCAAGGTAATAATCTGTTGGGTGTTAAAAGCATTTAAGAAATGAGTATGAGGCAGGTGGTGGTGGTGCACGCCTTTAATCCCAGCACTCGGGAGGCAGAGGCAGGCGGATCTTTGTGAGTTCGAGGCCAGCCTGGTCTACAGTATCAGATCCAGGAAAGGTGCAAAGCTACACAGAGAAACCCTGTCTCGGAAAAAAAAAAAAAAAAAGAAATGAGTATGATTCATTTTCATCTCTAAAGTTTCATTATTATTTAAATGTTTCACAGTAAAATGGTTCTGGTTACTAAATGAAGGTCAAAAATCACTCTCACACAAAGAATCCTCTTCTCATCCCACCTGGATAATAACAGATGCCTGTCTCAAATGGAGGAACTGCTGCCTACAGAGCAAGACCCTAAACCACTGCTGCAACACAATGATTCTGCGAAGCACTTCCTGATGAAGCAGATCTTGTAAGTGCTGTCGTTCATGTTCCTTAAGGAAAACCTATGGGAAGGACAAAAACAAGGAATAAACCTTAAGAAGAAATGAGAACTTATTCATGAATTATTGTTTCTGGGGCAAGTTTCTCTTTCAGGGGCAAGTTTCTCTTTCAGAGAAGAACACATATAATGGCAGACATGCAAATAAAGTACTAAGAAATAGTTCTAGCACCTGGACTAAAGTAATCAATAATCTCAAACTGGGAAAATGAGAAAATGTATCAAGTTTCCATCGTCAAACACTGCTACATTACTGCTTCTCATCTGGAAAAACCATTGCTATAAAAGACCAGTATACCACTAGTTAATATGTCACAATTTTAAAAATTTTCGAATAAGGGAAAAACTGAGAACTGCAGATATTAAAAAGTAAGTATAACCTGAAGGAACAAAATATCTATTTGAAATCTAGTATGCATTAAAGGCTTCTTACTCCCCAGAATCAAAAGCAGATATATACAAAGTATAAATCTAAGGTATAAAGACATATCTCTTTGAAACAGAACTTATGGTTCTTCTTTAGGAGTGGGCAGACAATTATATATCAAGAGTTACGGCCGGGTGGTGGTGGCGAATGCCTGTAATCCCAGCACTCAGTAGGCAGAGCCAGGCGGATCTCTGTGAGTTCGAGGCCAGCCTGGGCTACAGAGAGAGATCCAGGAAAGGTGCAAAGCTACACAGAGAAACCCTGTCTCGAAAAACCCAAAAAAGGAAAGAGTTACAGAGTAAACTACTATAGACTGGAGATAGAAGATCGTACCTGAGCAATAAAAGAAGTTAGAAACACTAAGGCACCTCAGACAACTGAATTACTCTTCATAAAGTACTGTTAAATATTATGAAGCTAAAATAGGGAAGTGTTTTGTGTTTGTCTTATGTTTTGTGACAGATGCTCATGTAGCCCAGGCTAGCCTTAAACTTCAACTTAAAAAGGCAGCTGAGAATAATCTTGACTGAGTGATTCTCCTGGAGCTGCTTTCTAGTGCTGGGAATATAGACATTGCAGTACTACTTCCCAGACAATATGGAGGATCAGACAATGTGAGTGAGGAAGATATATAAATTTTTTAAAGATTTATTTATTATGTATACAGTGTTCCGCCTGCATGTGTCCTTGCAGGCCAGAAGAGGGCACCAGATCTCATTACAGATGGTTGTGAGCCACCATGTGGTTGCTGGGAATTGAAACTCAGGAACTCTGGAAAAGCAGCCAGTGCTCTTAACCTCTGAGCCATCTCTCCAGGCCCAAGATATATAAATTTAATGGGGAGGCGAGTTTATTGGGATTATATTTAAGCATGAAGTCATTATAAAGAAAGTACCATTTTTATGTGATTTTAATAAATGGGTAAAGTATGTGTGGGAGCCCATTTTTAGGTTGCTAGTGGCTTTACCCAGCAGGTCTGCATAGAGAGGATAATTGGACCAAAGGCCTAAGTGCAGCTCTGATCATTTACAGCCCCAAAAGTGTAACAACAATGGTAACCCAGACTACTGCAATGCTTCTCAGTACTGTCTCACCCGCCTTCCTGCTCTTTATCTTTCTCCCCTGCCCTCCTCATCCTTTTCCTCTCCTCCTTCCTCTTCCTATTCCCCTTCACTTCCTCTTCCTCTTCCATGACCTCTTCTCCACTCTATTTCTTGCTCTCACTGTTTTTCTCCCCCCATACTGTCTGTCACTCATGAATCTATACAGATCTTTGTTCACTGATATAGTATGGTAACTGTCCCTCTTCTTATGTGCAGATTTTCATGCAAAAAACTAAATCTCTACCTGGGCATTGTAGAACACACCTATAATTATAGCCTTCAAGAAGCTGAGGCAGGAGAATCCTGAGTTTGAGGCCATCCTGGGATATAATAGTGATACCCTACCTCAAAATCAACAAAACAAAACAAAACAAAAAACTAAACTTCTCCAAGTTATTGGAGATGTTAAATTATGCAAGTAATATATAACTACATATAATCATATTAACTATAAAATATAAATTATCAAGAAGTAACAAGGGAAAACAGACTGGCCAACATTGCAGGAAAATTCTCTAAGTTTCAAGTAAAAAAAAAAATTAAGATTAAAGGTATATGCCACCACCTCCCCACTTAAAAGTCAGGTAGAGTGCATGTCCAACACAAGTAAGGCATTGGGTTTAATCTCCACTACAACCTAAAAAAAATTCCAATCCAATGTATGGAATGTAGCTTCTGGCTGCCCCCAATAATGCATGGGTGGTGTGCAAGCAAGCACAGGTGGCAGGCATGGGGGTGGGAACAAAGGAAAGAGAGAATTAAGCCAAGATGTAATGGAGAACAGAGTCCAGTAAGCAAAGTGATTGCCAAGAAGCCTCCTCCTGACATCCTCCCACAAGGTCCCCTGGCAGTTAGGACAAATGTCAGTATCACATGGTGGTCTTGCTCTCTGGACACTGGGGGGACACATGAGAGCACAGGGAAAGGAGAGAAAGAGGAAAGGAAAAGAGAAAGAAAAGAAAAGGCCCTAGGGTCAGTTAGGAGGGTTCAATGGGGAAAAGTGCTTGGCATGTAAGCATAAGAACCTGAGTTTCATCTTATAAACCTAAGATAGAAGGAGAACCAACTCCTGAAAACTGGTTGTCTTGCATGGGTGTGCTAGCATTCACACATTACTAATACACAAATACAAATGCAACAGCAACAACAATAAATCAAATTTATGGGCCAACAAGACAGTGTAGTGGGTAAAGGTACGTGCCACCAAGCCTGACAAATGGGAGTCTCATCCCTCAGACCCACAAAACCAAGTGCACACGTATTCCTCTGACCTCAAAACTTATGGCTTGACACATCTGGGCCCATACAAATACATATACACACACAAATAAATAAGTATATAAATTTAAAACCAACTAGCTTAATTAATTTCCTTGTAATACTTGATTCATACTATCTTTTCATAAAGCTTATGACAAGGTATTATTACTGAAACTAAGGCTCTTACCATCGTTTTTCCAACTTGATAATTATCAGGATTAATATTTACTTTCCTGAAGAAATCTTGAATGTTAAATTTAGATGGGATAATATTTCGAGGAAGAAGTACATGAAAATGACTCACAAAATCCTAAAAAGTAAAAAGAAAATGGTATCAAATCACAAAGGAACTAGATGAATACTATATCCTAAACTATCTTTTATTAATGGGTTTCTCAGTCTTTTAATAAATAAAAAGAAAATTTGACTTAAAGCAAGCCAGTGGAAAAGATCAGAATACACTGCATGAGGGCAGTAGGCCACATGAGTGAGGCTCCTCTAGGGCCTGTTTCCTCAGTCTATTAAAAGTAGAAGGAGGCGAACTGTCAGGGTAGAAGAGTGGTGACAGAGTGGGTGTGAGAGCAAGCAGAATTTATTATAGCCATGTACCAAAGAGTCAAAGAACAAAACTTACTAATCAAAAGATGACACGAAAGTTTGTTACTTTGAAAATATTATAAATAGGAGATACAGGAGAGATGGCTCAGTGATTAAGAGTACTGGACACTCTTCCAAGGGTCTGGGTTAGAATCCAAGTGTCCACATGCCTGCTAACAACCACCTGTAACTCATTCAGGGAAATACAACATCTGCTTCTGGTCTCCAAAGACACTGCACTCACATGGTACATAGATGTACACTCAGGCAAATAATCTTTTAAAAATATAGTTTTAAAAACACAGTAAGAGGAAAGATACTAAGTCTGAAGCATCATATTATCAAATGGAAACTGAATTAAAGAAGGGTGAAAGTTAACTATTCTTTTGGAGAAAGCCATACCAAAGACCAAAGAAAAGTCATTTAGCAAGAACTTGCAGGGAAAGGAAATACAACAGCTGTTGGAACATACGACTGAGAATCAAGTTTTCTCTTTCCATACAATAGCAACTGCTCAGTTTCAGAAAGGTTCCAATATAATTTTTACACATCAATATAGCTGATAATGATTGCTGATTAACATTCTAGAAGCTTCATAGATAAGAAGTCTTTCTAAGAAAACTTCAGAGAAAATCAAATGAAACCTTTTCATTTGACAAGATCATTTTGATTGAATTATTTCAATTACTGGGAAAAGTTAGTGTGAAAACTGCTAAATTAGGGTCAAATGTAAAATTAGCAAACATTCTGATCAAATGAGAATAGCCAAGTACTATATCACAGCACATGCTCAACAAGACTGCTATCCTTCCAAAAATGAGTATTCTCTTAATGCTTTTTCAACTTTGCTTAAAAAAGGTAAAATAAAAAGACGAGCCAGGCATGGTGGCTCACACCTTTAATCCCAGCACTCAAATGGCAGAAGCAGGTGAATCTCTTAGATAGCCTGGTCTACAAGTTTCAGAACAGCCAGGGTTATTACACAGAGAAACTCTGTCTTAAAAAAACAAACAAGGGCTGGAGAGATGGCTCAGAGGTTAAGAGCACTGACTGCTCTTCCAGAGGTCCCAAATTCCAATTCCCAGCACCCACATGGTGGCTTACAACCATCTGTAATGAGATCTGGCACCCTCTTCTGTGTACATAATAAATAAATAAAATCTTAAAAAACAAACAAACAAGAAAAAGACTTAGTAAATGAGTCCCAAAGATATATAATAAACAAGATATGTAGAAACAATGTACTTGATATGAATATATATATATTTGTTTATTTATTTAAATATATTATAGAAGTATATAACCTGGAAAGAATATTTGGAACTATATCCTGATTGGCGAATTCGAACTGTTTCCAGCATCCCAGTGTACCGAAGTTGTCTTAGTACCAAGGCATCATTAAATCTTAAGGGCAGCTAAAACAAAGAAAGAAAAAGGTTAGTAGATCTCCAAATTAAGATTTGTCTTAAAAGAACAGCTGACTTTGGAGTATCCAGGGACTGATAAATGTATTATATTTTGATAAGCTCTAGTTAAGGGCAGTGCAACAGAAAAGGTAAGGGTAAAAATTTCTAACCATGAAAATACTAAACAATCTTTAAAGAGATATATATAGACTATATCCAAACAGAGGAGATTTAACTAGCCATTAGAGTAATAAAAATTTTAGAGGGAAAAAAATCTCTTTTTTCCTAATGGAATTTCAAGGGCTATTAATACTTGCCTCTCAGATTTTAGTGTTGAATCAAATCTACAAACACCTTGCAGATGGGTAATGTGGAAATTAAAAGACTAGCTATAGATAACATTTATGGAGTATAATTTCTGTACAAAAAGTATGCATATTTCCTCTCTATTCCCTTTTAATGGAATTTGAACTTTGTTTTGACTCCCAAGTAACCTGAGTGATGTGCTGCCATATACAGAATACTTTTACCTTTTCTGCATTTGAGCGAATACATTTGACAAAATATGGTTCTGCCTGACCAAGTGTCTCCATCAGTTTGCTTAAGGAGGCCTGTAATAAAAGTAGTGTCATTAGAATGGTTTTACTTAAGAGTTGACAAGTGACTTATAAACAAGGGGGGCAAAATATGCAAAAAAAAAAAAAAAAAACCCTCTACACATACACAGAAGGGATTGTTTCTAAAAAGGAAATTGTGTACATTCCCATTTTGGAAAAAACAAAGAATTGCTGAGGATAGGAATACAGTTTAATCTGAATCTTAAAGCTGATGCTCTGGCAATAGTCATTATTGCAGATGCATTTCAGAATATTCTAAATTGAGAATAATTTTTCACTGTTCTTCATATTTCATTAAGCAACTTTATTCAAATGCACATTTTAGGTAGTTTTGCTTTTTTTTTTTTTTTCTCTTTTCCCTGTTCATTTGTTTGAGATAGGGCCTTGATATTTGTTCAAGACTGGCCTGTAACAAGCTCAGGCTGACCTTAACTTGAGACGTTCCTATGTCAGCCTTCTGAGTGCTGTGATTGCAGGCATATGTCACCATGACCTGCCCCGATTTTCTTCCATTCTGACCAGCTTTTGAAATCACCCAGGAAAAAGCACTACTTTAAATTAATTTTAATGTTTGTAGAGTATATATTGATGTTCCCCTGTCTATACTTTGTTATATATATATATATATCCCAATTAGTCTGGCTAGAAGCGAATCAGCTTTTAATTTGCTCAAACAGCCAGAGCTTTTGTTTTACCTAATTTCCTCCAATAGTCTTCAGGTTTTCTTTTTAAGAACTTTTCTTTTTAAGATTTATTGCATTTTTTGTTATGTGTGTGTCTGTGTGTGGATATGTACTAGAGCGCTGTTGCCCACAAAGCCTAAAGCATCAGATCTCCTGGAGGTTAGAAGTGGTTGTGAGGCACTAAGAACCCAACTTGAGTCCTCTGCAAGCACATTTGCACTTTAAATTGATAAGCCATCTCCCCAGCTGTTCTTCTGTTTATAGCTTCACAGACTTCCATTTATCTTTGATATTTTCCTTCTTTCTTCTTGCTTTGGGTTTAATGTATTCTTCACTTTCTATTTTAAGAAAACCTTTGATTCTTGGGAATAAGACCTAACTCCTTTTCTAATAAAAGCACTCAATTCTATGGCTTTGTAGGCATTTGAATTGTATCACATTAATGGTTTTACATCTCACTTTGATCCTTCAACAACACTCTCAAAGAAACAGACTTTATCTAGCATGAGTACAATAGGTAATAACCTGAAACTGGGCGCTGATACTGGGAGGTTTCTTCTTCTTGTGCAGATGAAGAAGGGATTTGGTGATTCGATCCTGTAGGGTCAGTCTTGTTAGATGCTTCAAAGAATTTACCTCCAGCAAGTGCTAAAGAGAAGGGGAAAACATTTATATTTATATATATATATGTATGTGTGTGTGTGTGTGTGTGTGTGTGTGTGTGTAATATGATCATATATAATATCATTAGCTAGTTTTCATTATTTCCAATTGTGAGAAATATTTTTTAAGATTTATTTATTTTATGTATGAGTATTCTATCTGAATGTATGACTTTATGCCAGAAGACGGCATCAGATTCCATTATAGATGGTTGTAAGCCACCATTTAGTTGCTGGGAATTGAACTCTGGAAGAGCAGCCAGTGCTCTTTAACCCCTGAGCCATCTCTCCATACCAATGAGAAATGTTTTATTCTATTGAAGTTGGTTAGTCCGACAAGGACTCTTCCCCCTTTTCTTCTGTGTCAATTAGCCAATCATGTCAGAGTGTGAAGCCCAGCACCCATCAATGGGATGAGACACCACTTACACAAGGGATAAAACATAAAGCCACTTTGGCAAAAGTGTTTACTAGCTAGATTTGCATTCTGGCATATCATTTTCGCAAAAAGAGCAATCACCTTGAAGATTTACTGTTGTAGAATATTATTTTAACTATGTAAAGATGTGTTATATTTGTTTTTGCTGCAGATCGTTACTTTATATAAAGGTGTGTTACTTTTGTTTATGCTATATTTATTTAATTATGTAAAGGTGTGTTGTATTTGTTTCACATTACCTGCCTAAGGCACCTGATTGAGCTAATAAAGAGCTGAATGGCCAGTAGCTAGGCAGGAAAAAAATAGGCGGGGCTTGTAGGGAGAGAGAACTAACAAAAAGAATCTAGGCTCAAGGAGGAAGGAGGAGGAGAAGAGAATTAGGCTAAGGCCTAAGGCCAGAAGCCAGGCAACCATTGCTAGCCAGGCAACCATTGCTAGCCAGGCAACCATTGCTAGCCAGCCAGCCACAAGAAGCAGTGAAAGTAAGATATACAGAAAGAAAAGTAAAAAGCCCCGAGGCAAAAGATAGATAAAGAGAAACAGGTTAATTTAAGTTAAAAGAGCTAGCCAGAAACATGCCTCATCTAAGCCAAACATTCAAAACTATTAAGTCTTCGCATCACGATTTGGGAGCTGGCTGGTGGCCCAAAAGAAAAAGCCTGGTATAATTTACTTCACTTTATGCATGTGCTCCTTTGTGCAATACTGTGAATATTCATTCCCAATACTATGTATACAAATATCTCATGCATGAATAACATTAAATGAAAAATGTGAGTTAATAACCATTCTACCCTCTCCTTCCTTCCTCCAAAAGCTACAAAACTAAATTATATTTCACAAACTACTAGATCTAGAATTCTGGAAGTGGTTTAAATTTGCCAATCAAATAGTGTATGAAACTGGAAAGGTATAACTAAGGCAGAGGCTCTGGCTTCTAGTTCTATTCTTTTGGCAAAATGCACACAAAGGCACTTTCAGCTTTCTCTACTCCCAATCTCCAGGCACTTAAGTTTTCTAAGTGTTCAGAGGTAGAGTACAGGACATCTATGTTCTCACAATTACTATAGAGTAAATGCAGTTTATCTCTGTGATTCCCCTCATTATACAATAGGTGGCAGTACCCATAAGCAGTTGGATACATCAGCAGCTTCCTTCTGACTGGTTATAACTAGGGCTCGCTCTGCAGTGATGTTTTACTACTCTAGATCCTTAAGGCTTTAAATAGTTATGTGTCTAACTATTTATATCCTTTTTACTTTAAAAACATCTCTGTTGTAGATTATTTTAAGGTGTGTTCCTTTTGTTTATGTTGTATTTGTTTAACTCTGTGCAGCTGTGTTACTGTGCCTGTCTAAAACACATGACTGGTCTAATAAAGAGCTGAACGGCTAGTAACAAGGCAGGAGAAAGAATAAGCGAGGCTGGCAGGCAAAGAGAATTAAGAGAAGGAGAAATTTGGGAAGAGATAAGTAGGAAGAAGTAGCCAAAGGCTCTAACATTTGTAGACCCCAATACCTGAGGCTTAGGTAAGAGTTGTAACACTAAAAGGTGCCACCTTCTGCTGTTCCAATGTGCCTACCACCACTCACTGCTATCAAATGCTAAGAGATACAGAAGCAACCAAGGCCGGCAATTGAACAGATCCTTGCCAACCCACAATTATGTATTTGGCTAGAGCAAAAGGCCCCATTGGCTGGTGGGTAACACTTTTTCCCTGTTATGACACAAAAAGGGTATTATGAAAAATGGGTTTTCATTAGACATAATAAAATCTTTTGGCATCTTGATCTTCAGTTTCAAAGTCTCCAGAATTATAAGCAATAAACATACTTCCCTTTATAAACTAACAAGTCCATAATATTTTAATATAGTAGCCAAAGAGACTAAAGTAATGCTCATGTTGTTAAGGATGATTCAAATGGGAAGTAAAATTAACTCTTAAGTTTTGATGCTAAGTAACTATAAAAATTTGTCAGGGGAGCAACACAGTAAAAAATCATTTGAGGTGTGAAAAGAAAAAGAGGTTATCAAAACAGAAATATACAATAGGGAATATGGTGGTTTGAATGATAATGCCCCCAATGGCTCACGTTTGAATGCCTGGTCCCCAGTTGGTAGAACTGTTTGTAAAGGACTCAGAGGTGTAGCCATGTTGGAGGAGGGATGTCACTGGGGGTGGGCTTTAAGGTTTAAAAAGCCTCATTCCCAGTTAGCTCTCTGTGCATCATAGTTGTGGATCAGGATGTGAGCTCTCAGATCTCTTCACTATACCTGCCTGCCTGCTGCCATGCTCTATGACATGATGGTCACGGACTCTATCCCTCTGAAAATGTAATCCCCAATAAACTCTTTCTTCTATATATTGCCCTGGTCATGGTGTCTTATCACAGAAATAGAAAAGTAACTAAGTCAGGATAATGTAAAATCATTATAAGAATGTAGCTCAGACAGGCGGTGGTGGCGCACCCCTGTAATCCCAGCACTTGGAGGCAAAACCAGGCGGATCTCTGTGAGTTCGAGGCCAGCCTGAGCTACCAAATGAGTTCCAGGAAAGGTGCAAAGCTACACAGAGAAACTCTGTCTCGAAAAACCAAACAAACAAACAAAAAAAGAATATAGCTCAAAAGAATAGTTCAAGAAAGAATATTAAAGTATAAGTAACCATTTTGAGCCTAAGAGGAAAACCTCAAAAGTACTATTTTATAGTTATTATCTGGCAGATGGGTTAAACTGTAACTCATCCAAGTAGTCCCATTTCAAGTGGACACTTCTCTGCATCAAACTAACCTGTTATCTAAAGAAAAACATGTCATCTCAGATCAGGATGTGTACAAACTAAATGCTAAGTGTGGTATAATATAAAGGTTCTAAGAGAAGGGCTCTTTAAAGACAAGGATCTCAGAGAATTCTCATTTACCCTGCAATACCTAACTTAGATATCTTCCCTTCTTGACTTATACAGCATTCATATCTGACTACTATGCTCTACTTTTGTGAGACCAACTTTAAGATTCCACATGTGAGATATTGTAAAATGTGACTTCATCTAGATTTTTTTCACTAAGCCTAATCATCTTCAAGTTCATTCATATGGTTGCAGAACACAGGATTCTTTTCTAAAGATTGAGTAGAATTCCACTATGGCTATAAATATTATGTATCCTTTATCCCATCCCTCAATTCACTGAGGAGGCACTTAGGTTATTTCTGTATTGTGATATCTTGCCTACTTTAAACATGGAACATGTAATGCTGACCTCAGCTCTTGTGGACATGTAACCAAAACTACTGGTTTTTGCTTTTTAAAAAGAAATATCCATACTATTCACAAAAATATTTGATGGTGTCCCTTAAGTCCCTCAGGCCATTTTCAGTCTTTGTCATTTCTTCTCCTTGATCTAGTCTGCTACAGAATCCCTCTACTGAATGCGTAAACTTCTGATCAGACTGCATCTCTTATCTTGGAAAAGAAATCCAGTAAAAAGTAGGTGCTTTGAATGCCTACCTACCATGGTCTAGAGCAGTGGTTCTCAACTTTCCTAATGCTGTGACCCTTTATTACAGTTCTTCATGTTGTGGCGACCCCCAACCATAAAATTATTTTGTTATGACTATATAACTGTAATTTTGCTACTATGAACTGTAATGTAAATATCTGATATGCTGGATATCTGATGTGTGACCGTACAGGTTAAGAACCACTACCCTAGAGACTCTCAGAAATTTGGAATCCATCAACTCCCAGAGGTAGGTAACTGAGAAGGGAGGCTACCTTAGAATTGTGAAATTCAGTGTACAGATGAACTCATTCTAGGGACATTCAGGACCTGACTCTGTCTTAAGAACAAAGAAGGAGAGGGGCCCAGGAAGTGCAAACTCTTATTAGTTCTACAATGCAGACTATATCTGAGACCAATTCAGCACCCTCACACCTGCCTTTTAAAAAATGTTTTTAATATAAAATTTTATATGAAATCCAAATGTCAGTGTTCATAAATGAAGTTTTATCAGCATGTGGACATACTTGTTCAGTTTCCTATTATCTAAAGTTGTATTTATCCTACAACAGCAGACCTAAGTACTTACAATAGACACTGACCAACAGAGATTATTCAACTGTTTATAGAAACACTGAGTACCATCAATAATAGATGAGAATTACAAAATCACTAACTAGAAATGTTTTCAAAATTCAAATTTTCACTTTGCCTGGCTCAAAGAAAAATGGAAAAAAAATCTTATGTAAAAATAGCAATTACTTAACAGAACTTGCACATTTCAGGAGCTTTTAAAGAAACTAGAGTATGGTATTTATCACAAGTAATTATTTGCCTAAACTACTAGGGTTGTCCATTTCCTAACACACTTTGTTATTTCTAAAATAGATTGAACTAAGAACATACAGTCTCTATTTTGGATATAAATAAGGCATAAGTAATTTTTTTTCTTTTTTGTTTTTCGAGACAGGGTTTCTCTGTGTAGTTTTGGTGCCTGTCCTGGAACTCACTCTATAGCCCAGGCTGGCCTCAAACTCACAGAGATCCGCCTGGCTCTGCCTCCTGAGTGCTGGGATTAAAGGCATGTGCCACCACCACTGGCAGCATAAATAATTTTTAAAAATAGTTACTCAATAGGGAACAAATAAAGTTTTTCCACGGGACTCACCTTTGGAAGAACAGGTTTTGATTTGAAGTTTTTGTTTCTTCTATAAAGATAAAACATTCATTAGAAGAAAAAGAAACTACAGTATAAATGAGTGGTTTTAAGAGCTCTCTCAGTGCAACTAAATACCTCATTTGGAGAATGTGGGCCCTCTGCACAAAAACTTTATCTGACTGAATCAAGCAGTTATCACTGAGAAAGAAGAGTAAGCAAGGACAAGAGAAGAAGGAAATACCAGCTTTATGATTGGGAATAAGGGGAGGTGAGCCTCAAGATTACTGATGTGCAGCTGCTGTACTTTCTAAGCGCTAAATGTCGCTTTCTTGTATGTAGGCAGGCTTCTACTTTACAACACCTACTAAGATTTGTTTGTTTGTTTTTCAAGACAGGGTTTCTCTATAGCTTTGGAGCCTGTCCTGGACTAGCTCTGTAGACCAGGCTGGCCTCGAACTGTGCTGGGATTACAGGAGTGCGTACCACCGCCCGGCTACTAAGATTTATTTCTACCATTAAAAGATTTTTAAGCTATGCCTAAATTTCATAAATGGTTAAAAATATACACTTCATAAAACAATCTTCATTTTAGAAATTAAAATTTTTCTATCCATTTTTCCTACTCATCAACAAAAATTAACTTTTTTTTTTTTTTTAACCCCCTTCGGTTTTTCGAGACAGGATTTCTCTGTGTAGTTTTGGTACCTGTCCTGGATCTCGCTCTGTAAACAAGGCAGGCCTTTAAATCACAGAGATCCGCCTGGCTCTGCCCCCTGAGTGCTAGGATTATTAGGTGTGCACGGCACTGCCCAGCAATGATTAACTTCTTTATGACTTCAGAAAATGAGTAAATACAGCTCAATGCTTAGAACATTGGCTGAGAAGTTAAAAGGCCTATCAGGAATCTAAAGTTTTCCATCTACCAAAGTATAACTTCTCTAAACCTTAGTTTTACTATGATAGACTATAAAATGAAGATGGTAAAGACCATCTGTTTCTTAGCATCGTTGAGAGAATTAAGTGAGTCAGTATACACTTCCAGAGTACAGCAAGACTTACACAAATTAAGTATATTGACACTATTAAGCAATTACTTCAATAGCGATTCAGGACTCCAATTCAGGCAGACATCTAGTTTATGATACATGAAAAAATAAATGCTTGGGAAATGCCTGAAATAGATTAATGCTTTAGTTTAAAGGAACATCATGCATGGTTATCTCCATGTCCAAACCAGTTCCTTCATCAGGTAATGAAAGATAAGTTTTGTATGACACTACACATGCTATCATTCATCATATGCATGAGATTTCCCTGTCCAAGTGCTAGATCAAAAGAACAATAATCGTAGCAATGACAGGGAACACTAAAAAGAGATATTTTTTTTCTCTAGATGAAAATAAAATAATCATTCTGTGTAATTAATACATTTAACCTTTTAGGGGTTATGTTAGTGAACAGGGAAAACCGACACAGAAAATAAAGCAATGTTATCTATAATGCCTTAGACTCAGTTTTTAAAATTAAGTACATTTCAATCTTTTTCGTTTTCTTTTTCTTTTTCTTTTTTTTTGGAGCTGAGAATCAAACCCGGAGCCTTGCGCTTACTAGGCAAGTGCTCTACCACTAAGTTAAATTCCAAACCCCTCAATCTTTTTCAACCAAAATTATATCCATGAAAATAATACTTCATCTTTCATTATTTGTCAGTAAGAAAATTTACTAAAATACTCCTTTAAGAAGTCTATTACTAATCAGTACTGACGTGAGAATTCCATGAGCTCTTTCCAGGAGTTTGCTGCTTGCTGAATTAGCAAATATCCCATCTTTATCAAGCAAGGAAGTGTTGCTAGTTGGTAGTCTGCTTTGGCGAATGCCACTTCTGACATTCCAGGCAATATCATATGTATCACTGTGGGAAAAAAAATTAGTATAATTTGCTTAATTACCTCTATATTATTATATGAATATAAAATATATTATATTATAGATATGGAACATTAAAAGATTTCAATGCTAAGCAGCATAAAACGGTTTTATTACAATGACAAGCAATCAAGTGGGACCTCTCTGTCACTCAGAAAAAAAATTAGTGGATTCTATACAAATGTATAGGTAGATGAATACATCATATAGGTGACATCATTAACAGATTATTATACATAAGTTATATATTTTAATACATAATAGAATCTATGATGTCTTTATTTTAGAACTTTCAAAAGCTCCCAATGGGATTTATAATACTAACATGTCATATGATTCGATGTAATATCTAATTTCTTCCTGAGACATCTTATTCATAAACACACATGCTACTGACACATCAATCAAAAATATTAAGCTCTTGCTACAGATTGAACACTATTATCAGCACTAGTGGCATAGGAATGAACATACAATTATCAGTGATTATAGCACAATATTTAATGAAGGGCTTTCCAGGTAAAGATAGTAGATTTAAATCTCTTCAGAAGCCCATAAAAATATTAATAGTATTTTAATGGAATTAACACTTAAGAACAAAGAGCATAAGAACAATAGTGATGTATCTTTGCAATATGGGTGTCACATTTCTCAGCCTTTCATTGTTCTTTCTTTATGTGGACAAGAGGTGAAAGAGAAAGTCTCTAATTTGAACAACAGTATACATAGGTGAGGACCATAATATTCCACACAAATTAAGGATAATATTGAAAATAGAGGTACTCAGACTTTTCATCCAACTTCTCCAAGAATAGGAACAACTGAGATTATATAATCCAAGTACTCAGTAGGCATAAATTGTGGGGGAGAATTTAGCCAACTGAAAGTGAAACACACTGATATTTCAGGAAATGATTTCACATATCCAAACAGATACTGCTTAAATCCTAAACATGAATAGTTGATCAATACTCCACTAGACATCCAAGGAAAGCCCATAGTATAAAAATAAATCAGAACACAAAAACAAAAACAAACACACAAAACCTTGAAAGAAAACTGTTTAAGCATAAGGGGAGGGGCTATAAGTAATACTCTTAAGAGAAAGGAAAGAACCTTATAAATAATACTAAGAAAACAAACTTGAAAAACTTTTGAAATTAAGTACATTAGTAACATACATGAATACGGAGAATATATTCATTCACTAGTTTAAGGTAACTACTTGGTACCAACTACATGTCAATTTTTCTATCCTGCACATACAACATTAAATAACTGAACTAAAATCTTTACCATCATATGGTTTATAAGTATGAGGAAGGGCTGGAGAGATGGCTCAGAGGTTAAGAGCACTGACTGCTCTTCCAGAGGTCCTGAGTTCAATTCCCAGCAACCACATGGTGGATCACAACCATCTGTAATTCAATCTGGTGCCCTCTCCTGGCCTGCACACAGAACAGTATATACATAATAAATAAATAAACCTTTAAAAAAAAATAAGTATGAGGAGACTAATAACCATATAGGAAAACATCCTCTAGATCAAATAACCAGGTGAAGGAGAAAAACTACTAAACAAAATAAATATGATAAGCTTTTAAAATAGAGTAGTTAAGGACTGTCTCATGAATAAGGCTCAGATTAAATAAAGATGTCGAGTGTGGTACTACATACTGGTATGTAACCCCAAAACTGGGAAAAGTGAAGCAGGAGGTTAAGAATTACAGTCAGGCACAGTTACACTGAGAAGCTCAAAGACAACCTCTGTGTTATATAGGAAGACTGTCATTTGACAAATAATAGTTTAAATTAATTAAATAGCAAATAGAAGGAAATGAAGAAAATGAAGTAATTATCTGGTTAGAGAAAACAAACACAAAATCTCTGAAATGAGCATGTTATTGCTGAGTCTGAGATACAGTGAGAATGAGACCAGACCATGATATAATGTGCCTTTTTAGGCAGCCCAAGGATTTTGGCTTTTACTGGAATGAGGGATGAGAGAAAATCATCAAGATTTTAAATAAAACATTAACATGATTCATTTTATTTATAAAAACAATCATCTGCTACTGTATATGTACAGCTTTGGAGGCTGAGGACAAAACTTGATTTAGAATAATCCATGCAAAATATAATGACAGCTTGAACTGATGGGATGATATAAGAAGTTATGATAAAAATTCCCAAATATCATTTGAAGGCCAAGTTGACAAGGTTTGATGATGTAACAAATGTACATTGTATGAGAGAAATTATAGATCACTCTAAAATATATTTAAACCAGTAACAGCAGACTTAGAGGTTAAGAAATGAGCGGGGGGGGGGGGGGGGAGATGAACAAAACCAAAAAGAAACGGAAATCAAATAAAACAGAAGATCAAAGGAGGCCAAATGCTTTAGTAAAGACTGTCTGAAGCATGAGCACATGCAAGACTGGGATTATCACAGAAAAAGCTAAGAACCAGAAAACTGCACCTGAAAGAGTAAACAACAAAGCACATGACCAACAGTTTGTGGAATGAATACTATCTTCTTCTGTCTGGCATTTTTTTAATTATGTGTGTAAAAATTTAACCATAAAACTTCCAGTCAAAAGCCAAATATAGCTGTACACGTCTATAAATCATAGTATTTGGAAAGCTTAGGCAGGAGTATTACCTGAATTCAAGGCCAGTCTGGACTACATAGCAAGTTCCAGACTAGCCAGAATTACATAGCAAGTTCCAGACTAGCCAGAATTACATAGCAAGTTCCAGACTAGCCAGAATTACATAGCAAGTTCCAGACTAGCCAGAATTACATAACAAGTTCCAGTCTCAAACAAAATAAAAGAGAAAAGACAAGAAGAAAATATGAACAATGGTATAAAGTGAAGAAGCCTAAATAAGCAACAATTTAAAAAGTTAAAAGTATTTAATTCAAGTCTATCAGCTCATGAAGTATCATGATGATGCCAGACCTCACAACAAAGGCCTCTATATTTCAGTTACGTAAGAGACTGAGGCAGGAGGATCACAAGTTCAAAGCCTGACTGGGCTACTGCATGAGGTGAAGATCAGCTGGAGCAATTTAGTGTGATCCTGACTAAAACAAAGTAAAAAGACTGGAGATAGTGCTCAGTGTTGAGTACTGGCCTCACGTGAACAAGGCTCTAAATTCAACCTCTGGTACTGACCAGGGAAAAGTTATGGGAAGGAATTATTACCCATCTGGTGGCAGACAGGGAGCACCAGATATGTGTTTTCCCATATGAAACAACAATTGTACTAGTCAAACATACTCTATTAACACTATAGTAATCTCTCCATTTCTCCGAAAGGTCTGAAAATGGCAGTAACCAAATCCACCACAGTCTGTACTTACTTTATACATTTAAGTACTGTGGTGGTCTGAATAAGAATGGCCCTCATAGGTGCATATATTTGGATGCTTGTTCATCAGGGAGTGGCACTACTTGAAAAGGACTAGGAGGTGTGGCCTTGTAGGAGAAGTGTTAGGGGGTGGGGACGGGGGGTACACTTTGAGGTTTCTAAAGCCCAAGCCAGGCCCAGGGGCTTTCTCTCTTCCTACTCCCTGAAGATCCAGATATGGAACTCAAAACTACTTCTTCAGCAACAAGTCTACCTGCTTGCCACCATGCTTCCTGCCATGATGAAAATGGGATTATACCTCTGAAACTGTAAGCAAGCCCCAATTAATTGCTTTCTTTTATAAGAGTTGCTGTGGTCATGGTGTTTCTTCAAAGCAACAGAATACTACGACAAATATCTATGCCAACTTTCATTTCTAAATTAGCTACAGTAGGAATTAACAATATTAACTAATAATAAAATAGAATATTGGTAAGACTCAACATCATAAAAATGATGTCATCATAAGATAAAAAAATGGCACATAATTTAAAATTTGGGAAATTTTTATTTTTCAGAATTTCCTATTTAGTATTTTTGAGGCCACAGTCAACCATGAATAAATGAAAATTTAGAAAGCAAAAATAAATGAAAACATTTCTATTTTGGAAATCTGAGGTCTACTGATAGCTTATAACTTCCAGGAAAAGTTTTTTCTACTAAATCTCAACTAAGTCTGGTCATTTCATCTCTTAGAACAGCAGCAGCTATGTAGCCTCAGTTCATAGCCAACATGGGCCTAGATAACTTTCTCCTCCATATGTTATTTATATGCTGATAAATGCTTTAATCATTCAGGCAAAAATACAAATAGATGATGATCACTGTTGTATTTTCTACATTGTTGCAAATTCACTTCCCCTCCACTTGAGTAAATTCAGTGGACTTAAAAGGTAATCATTTTCTACTCCTGGCCTTCAACTTTCTCCTTTTCTGATTTGGAGAACTAGATAATAACAACTTACATATGTGCACAAAATTGGAAAATAACTGCATGTGTCCACAGAAAAGAATCATAAAATAGCTAAGAGGTTCTTAACATACCTTAAACAGATCTTGGGCACAGAAAAAGTCTATAGTTGAAAAAACAAGCAAACAGAAAGAGCAAAAGGAAAACAAACCAAGTCAAACAAAGAACAGATGACATGTGCGAAGGAAGAATGGTCAGATTTCCATTTACCACAATCTAATATTCAAATGCCCGCTACCTAACAACAACAACAAAAAAAAAAAAAAAAAGAGAAAAATCACACTCACACAAAAAGCACATACTCAGAATGCATGATCTACTCAGAGGAAAAAACAAGTCAAAAGGAACTATCTAGCAGGGTGGCGGCAGCGCACACCTTTAAATCCCAGCACTCAGGAGGCAGAGGCAGGTGAATCTCCTTGAGTTCGAGGTCAGCCTGGTCTACAGAGCAAAATCCAGGAAAGGCACAAAGCTACACAGAGAAATCCTGTCTCAAAAAATCAAAAAGAAAAGAAAAGAAAAGAAACAATCTGAAAAAGGTATCTTGGCAGATACACTAGTAAAAGCCATCAGAAACTAGTGTGGGGTGATTCAGGTCTGTATTCCCAACACTTAAGAGTTAGAAGGTCAGAAATTCAAGATCCTCCCTGGCTATATAGCAAGCTCTAGGCCAAGCTATACTATATGAGACACATCTCAAACAAACCAACAAGCAAACAGTCTAGAAATCCTAAGGTAGGACAGCAAGCTTGCTCAACAGGTTAAGGCACTTACTGTCAAGCCTGATTATGTCATTTGATAGCTGTGTCCCACATGGGTGAAGGAGAGAACCTGGTCCCCTAAGCTGTTCTCTGACTTTCAGACACATACTATGCATATTCCCACACCCCAGCAAACACAAAATAAATAAATGAATTTAAAAACAAAACGGTCTGAGGACAGGGGAGACAGATTAGTGGGTAAAGCACTTGCACAAGCCTAAGAACCTGAGCATAAAACCCACAACTAATGTAAAAACTGGATGTTATAACATAGGTCTATAATCCCAATATCCTATGCTAAGACACAAGGCAGAGACAGGAAAGTCTCCAGAAGCTTGTGAGCCAGCTAGCTTGATGCATACAGTAGTGAACAACAAAGAGACCCAGCCACCTCAAACAAAGTAAAATGCAAGAACTGATGCCACACATGTGCTATGATACATGTTCATTTTACCCTTATACACACAAGCATGCCCTAACACATTTGTCACAAATATACAAAAACATAAATCTGAGTAAGTGTGGTAGCACACACCTATAATCCCAACACTCAATCTGAGGCAGGAAAACCACAAGATGAAGGGCTGCCAGGCTGCACAGCAATATCCAAAATTACCAGTAAGACTGTTTGTTATTCATCTCATATTTCCTTGTAAACATATACCAAACTTACTGTTGATTTTTTTCATTTAAAGTGTTCATGCCCTGAAGATCAGAAAGAGGTGTTCTTGGGTTTTTGCGGGTTATACCTAAAAAAAAAAAGTAGAAAATTTGAAATGAGTGCACCTTCAAAATACTAAAAGAAAAAGAAAATTTCTAGAGACAAGCAAGAATTAATAAACTTAGTTTTTAAACATTTGATAAATGTCAGGAATTAAGAAAAGTTTTGCAACTATCACAACCACAACTTGATTAAATGAACATAAATAGGAAATACAATAGGAAATTCTTATTTATTTCATTTAAGCATTAAAATTAGGAAATATACAAGTAAATAGGCTGAAGACTAAATACAAAATTCACATAGACTCAAAACACTTCTAACATGACCACTTTGTATCACTTTTTGGCAACAAATATACTGCTGATATGTAACATATACTTCAGTGATTTATTGATCTTATAAAAAAAAAAGACACTGAAGATCAAAGAATGTTTCCTTATGGATATAAATATTTAAAAACAAAATTTTCTTATAGGCTCTGTAAATCCAAGGTCAATTTTATTATACACACACACACACACATAAATATTTAAGATACACTGGAAAGGAAGAAATATGCATCTTTACAGAAGACCTTTATGAAAAATGACAATCATAAAGAGAAAATCCTAAAGAAACTAATAAAATGTTAAATACATTCAGCAAAAATACAGGAAATTGATAAGTAGAGATTAATTCTATTTTTGTACAAACATAATAAATGATCAAAAATAAGTAATTCCATTTATAAAATCAAAATAATATAAACTTAACAGAAAGAGTCAAGATGTCTACCTTGAAAATTATAAAACACCACTAAAAGAAATCAAGAGCCAAATCAATGGGATAATATCCATGCTCATGATTAGAAAATGTATGTTCAAGATAGTAATGATTGTCAAATTAATCTATAGGGATACATCTTTGTACTATATATTAGGGTATCAGAATTATGAACTATTAAAAATGCTGTTTCTGCCGGGCGGTGACGGCACATGCCTTTAATCCCAGGGAGGCAGAGGCAGGCAGATCTCTGTGAGTTCGAGGCCAGCCTGGGCTACAGAGTGAGTTCCAGGACAGGCTCCAAAGCTATACAAAGAAACCCTGTCTGGAAAAACAAAAAAGAAAAAAAAATTCTGTTTCCCAGGCTGTGGTATGGTTTTTGTTCTCTTAATATTATTTGGAAAGCATTAAGTTTTCAATTTAGGGAACTCTAACTTACCACTTTCCTCTACCTTTACCTATTATTTATACATCCTAAGAAATCTCTGCCTGTTTTCATTTTCCTCAAGTTTTCTTACAAATTTAATGGCTTTGATCCTCAGATCAGCATGATTCATTTCAAGTCAAATGGATACCAAGTTGTTCTATGTCATTGGTTCATTGAGAATACTCCATTAAACTATCTCAGCACCTTGGTAGAAAATCAAACACACACACACACACACACACACACACACACACAGAGAGAGAGAGAGAGAGAGAGAGAGAGAGAGAGAGAGAGAGAGAGAGACAGAGACAGAGACAGAGACAGAGACAGAGACAGACAGAGAGAGAGAGAGAGACACATTTCTGGACTACTTATCTGGTTCACAGATTTCCTTTCTTCCTTCCTTCCTTCCTCCACTGTCTCTTCCTTTCATTTCTCTCCCTTTCTGCAATACCATGTATTGAACCAAGGGCTTTGAGTATGCTACACAAGTGCCCTGCCACAGAGCCACTGCCACAATTCCCAGGCCTCCGCAACACACACGCCCCACCCACCTTTTTGAGAAAAGTTCTAAGCTACTCAGGATGGCTTTTTACAATCCTCCTGTCCCAGTCTCCATATGAAGATGAGATTGTAAGTCTGCTACAAGGCCCATCTATTTCAATTTCAAAAACACAGAGAATTAGGACTTGCTGATCTAGGTAGTTCTAAGTCAGGGTCTCTAATTAAGTTTCACTCAAGCTGCCAAGCAAGACTGCAGTCAGTCATCCTGGGACTAGAAAGAAGGAAAATCGGGTTGGGGATTTAGCTTAGTGGTAGAGTGCTTGCCTTGCAAGCACAAGGCCCTGGGTTCGGTCCCCAGCTTAATAAAAAAAAAAAAGAAGGAAAATCCACTCTCAGGTTATCCAGACAAGCTGCTGAGGAAGTCCAGTTCCTTATTACCTATTGACTAAGGGCTCTGCTGGGACTCTGAATTGGGCCACTCACAGACAGTGGCTTCTCTGATAGGGATCTGAAAGCTAACAAAGGCACACCAGAGATGGGAATAGTAATCTATTCTAATACCAGAAGTGATATACCTACAGTGTACTTTTGTCATACAGACCCACTCTTGTAAAATGTGGGAGTGAACTGGCTGCCTCAAGATTTATAAACTTCTTTTTCCAAGTATTTGGGGTTAGAAATATTATAATTTTATATATTTATTAGGCATCCTATGAGAAAGTTAAATTCATGTTTTGGTACTAAGACAATGTTTTACATTTTTACCTTTCTCTACCAATACTCACATTAACTAATCCCTTTCAAATTTCTTTTGTATCTCTTGTTGTCATACTACTCTGTCTAGGACCCTGATTCCAAATAGCTATATGAAAATACCTTTACCTTGGTTTCAGGTATTTAGAGAAAGTCTGCTCTAAGATTTTTTTCATGCAAACCTTTTATAAATTGGGGACACTGTTTTCCACTCCTTAGCTGCCAAGTTTGAAAAGAAATGGGTGTAGAATTTTGGCAAACTTTTTTTTCATCTACTGAGATGATCACATACTTTTTCTTTTATAGATAGTTAACTTGATGGTTAACATGTTTTGAATCTTGACTGTCTGCCTAAGGCCAATGCATTAGAAATCTGGCTAATGGTTTAGCATGAGGTGGTGGAAATTTTTAAAGTAGTCGGCCCTGGTGGCAGTTATTGGGATCATTAATGGGATCACATGTACACAGTGATTCTGGGCCGACAACCTCTTTTTCTCCTTGCTTCCCAGCCTTGAAGTAATTTGTTCTACTACCTTCTCATCTCACAATATGCTGCCTCATCTAAGCCAACAGTATAGACATATTAGAGACTTCTTTACTATCGGTATCACTAATTTTTAGCTCTAGACATCACTTGCTTGCTTTTCCTTTTTAAAGGTCTAATATGTTCTTTTTCCTAGAGTCTTAAGGTGGAAGCTTCATTATTATTATTAATCATTATTTTAGAGCACTTTTTCTTAATCTAAGAATTTAAGAGTGGCTCCCTGAGACACAGACACTGCCTGCACCGACTGGACCAAGAGGTGAGTGACTGTTCTCACAGCTGGACAGCCCAGTCTCTAGGCCCTAGGCCCGGAGGCACACCCTGTGCCCCTTCACCCCCACCAGCTCACCAACAGATAAGGCTCCTGTGGGCAGGGCTCCCACCACCACCCAACATCTGACCCTGTAAACTACAAGTCTAGTGACAAGCCCCCAAACCCACCGATCCTCTACTACCTCAGCAGCTCTCTGAGACACAGACACCACCAGCACAATAGCATGAAGAGTGGCCCCTGGAGGCACTAACACCCTCTGCACCAATCGGATGAAGAGCAATCCCCAGAGGCACAGGCACTGCCTGCACTGATTGGAAGAAGAGTTTTAGATGCCAGTGCAAGAATACATTCAACAACAAGAGCAACCAGAACCTAAATGTTCTACTGTAACTGCAAGACTTGAACATCCCAATGTAGAAGAATAGGAAGAAAATAACATTAAAAATGACTATATAAAGATGATAGAGGCCTTTAAAGAGGAAATGAAAAATTCCCTTAAAGAAATTGAGGAAGGGGTTGGGAATTTAGCTCAGTGGTAGAGTGCTTGCCTAGCAAGCACAAGGCCCTGGGTTCGATCTTCAGCTCAAGAAAAAAAAAAAAAGAAATTGAGGAAAAGACAAACAAAAAATTGGAAGAAATCTATAAATCTCTTAAAGAAAACCAAGAAAAAGCAATCAAGCCAGGCAGTGGTGGCACACGCCTTTAATCCCAGCACTTGGGAGGCAGAGCCAGGTGGATCTCTGTGAGTTCAAGGCCAGCCTGGTCTACAAAGCGAGTTCCAGGACAGAAACCAAAACTACACAGAGAAACCCCGTCTTGGAAAAAAAAAAAAAAAAAAGGAAAAAGCAATCAAACAGGTGAAGGAAACAATTCAAGACTTGAAAACTGAAATAGAGGTTAAAAAGAAAACACAAACTGAGGGAATTCTGGAAATGGAAAATCTGGGTAAGCAAATAGGAACTATACATGCAAGCAGCTCCAGCAGAATGCAAGAGATGGAAGAGAGAATCTCAGGCGTTGAAGATACGATAGATGAAATAGATTCATCCATCAAATAAAATGCTAAATCCAAAAAATTCTTAACACAAAATATCCAGGAAATCTGGGACACTATGAAAAGACCAAACCTAAGAATAATAGGGATAGAAGAAAGACTACCAACTCAAAGGCACAGAAAATGCATTCAACAAAATCATAGAAGAAAACTATCAATCTAAAGAAGGAAATGCCTATGAAGATACAAGGAGCTTACAGAACACCAAATAAACTGGACTGCAACCAATGAATGGATAAGGAACATGTGATACATTTACACAATTGAATATTACTCAGCTGTAAAAAATAAAAAATAAAAACAATGACCTCATGAAATTTGCAGGCAAATGGATGGAACTAGAAAAAAATCATTCTGAGTGAGGTAACCCAGAACCAGAAAGACAAACATGGTATGTACTTGCTCATAAGTAGATATTAGGAGTGAAGTACAGGATAAATAAGCAACCTACAATCCACAGCCCTACAGAGTCCAGATAACAAAGAGGGCCCAAGGAGGGATGCATGGAAAGAGGAAACAGATGAGATCTCCTGGGTAAACCTGGAGGAAGGAGGATGGGAACTTGAGGGAGCAGGTTAGGAGGGCTTGGTACGGCAGGCGGGTTGGGGCTGGGACTGAGGGGGAGAGTAAAGAAAAAGATATTTTGATAGTGGGGACCACTTCGGGGTAGGGAGAAACCTGGTGCCAGGGAAACTCCCAGGAATCCACAAGGATGACCCCAGCTAGGCTCCTAACAATAGTGGAAAGGGTGCCTGAACTGGTCATCTACTATAATCAGATTGTTGACTACCCTAGTTGTTAACAGAGAGCCTTTATCCAGTTACTGATAGAAGCAGATGCAGAGATCCGAAGCTAAGCACTGGGAGGAGCTCCGGGAGTCCTCATGAAGAAAGGTAGGAAGGAATAAGAGGGGTCAACATCATGACATAAGAATCCACAAAGACAGCTACTTGACCACCTGGGAGCTCATGGATTCTGGACCAACAGTTAGAGAGCATGGCTAGGCCCTTTATGTGTGCGACAATTGTGTAGCTTGGTCTGCTTGTAAGGCTCCTAGCAGTGAGAACAGGACCTTTCCCTGGCGCTTAGTTGGCTTTTGGGAATCTGTTCTCCATGCTGGATTACATTGCCCAGCACTGATGCAGGGGAAGGAGCTCAGTCCTACCTCAACTTGATGTGCCATGCTATGTTCAAGCTCATGGGAGACCTGCCCCTTTCTGAATGGAGGTAGAGGAGGAGTGGATTGGGAGGGGAGTAGATGGGAGGAGAGGAGGGAGGGGAAACTGTGGTGATATATAAAATAAATGAAAAAAACTATTAAATAAAATAAATTTAAAAAAAGAAATAACAGCAATAATTAAGAATAAATTCTAAGGACATCTTTTTAAAATTACTTACCTTTGCTCTTCCTACAAGAAAAAAATTACAAATTTTTTCAAAATACATTATACATTTTCTTATACCAATACAGTGGAAAAAAGAACTCACCATATTTATTTTTAGCACTTCTAGTTATTATTTTACTAAGTAAAATTGTTATGGAATTTCAACTAAAAACTAATACAAGTAGTAACCTAAACCTGTGACAATTTATTAAATAAATAAAGCAGATATTTAGTAAATTTGGTCCACTATACACAAATAATTTAGTTTTCTGAAGAACTCATTTACTATCACATTAGGAATAAGCCCAATGTAATCACACACTAGACAAAAGAACCTATTTTCATGCAGACTAACAAAGAGCAAAGGAAGAAATGGAGACCAAGTGCATCTTTTATAGCAATTTTAAACAATAAACAAAAACGTATTCTGATTCTGTTATGCTTTATGCTAAACACTGATGTGGTGACTTATATCAGACATAGAAAGTCTCAATCAAGGGTTGTAACCAACTTAAATGGATCCTCCAGAGATTCCCAATTATAACACTGCTGATGCAGGATTCAAGTGTAAGCAAGTACAAAATTTAGCCAGACATGAGGAAACTTTGGGGCAGGTTGAATATTATGATTACTGTGATAATTTCATGAGTTTCTATATATGTAAGATTTACCAAATTGTTCTCTTCTATTTAACTTTAATTACATTTCAGTAAAATTTTCAAAGAGCAAATAGGAAAAAAAGTACTGTTCATTTTCATGATATGAACCAGATATTTCAAGGACAAAAATAGAAACCCATTCATTGATTGCAACCTAGATAACAGTGTGGTGACCATAGCCAACAGGACAGTCACCCACCTTAAAAACAAGTATATCACCAATTTCAAGAGAAAGCACTAGAGTCTGAGGAAAGGACTGTGAAGGTCATGTTGCCTATGCAATCTGCATGCCACCCTCATGAATGCTCTTGATTTCCATTTCCAAGTGGATGTGACAACACAAGGTTTATGAGGATGTGCAGCCTTACTGTACTTCTCTTCCTTGCACCTCTGCAGAATCTCTAAGCTCCTCTGGTGGACTGGGTGTTGGAGAAAGCTAAAACTATCCATACTTTTCAAAATTGCACATGGCGTTGTATCATCATGTCCTTAAGAAGCAAAACAAAACAAAACAAAAAAATGGAGAAAAGACATTATGTAAGCCCAAACCAATAAGAGAATCAAAGACAATGCTGCCAACTATCTTAATATGTTTTAAAATATCAAATAATATTAATGATTTTCCCCAGTTAACAAATAGGGAAAACAAGTATTCTTTTCAAATATCTAAAATGTTTATTTTATTAATCAAAGTATTCTGAGCTAATATCATATTAAAACTCTAGATTAAAGTAAAGAATTAGGAACACCTCAAACAATTTGTATGATTGGTTGTTCTTCAAAAACTATTCCCTTCTGAAATATCTTTAGTACATAGCTGGCAACATTGATAGAATCCGAGAGAAATTATACCCAAACAATTTACAAAAAAATTGAACATTTCTTTTACAAATCTGGCAATCAACCACACTTGTAAATATTCTGTCAAGTGCGTGATAAGTGTAGGTAGTAAAGCACAAAAGAGCAGGGACCCGAGTAGCACTTTTGTTATTTATAATCTGAAGAAACAGCTGGAGAATCTATACCTCACCACTGGAAAGGGAGATAAAAAGTGAATTACTAGCAGGAAAGAGAAGAGATAGGATTTAAGTAATGACCAAAGCCCCAGATGAGTGCTAACCAGTGACTCATTCTAGCAATAAGGCATTGGGGATGGGGGGGGGGGCAGCTTCAATACCATAAATATTAGCAAGAAATTGATTTAAGGTAGAATTCAGAGTTTCCATTTTTCAGAAGAGATGAAGTCTGAATGTCATTCACTCAGATTACCTTAAGAGTTAGGGAATAATGATTACATTTAACAATTCTGCCTCTGTACATGTAAACTGTATAATTTAGGAACAAATTAAGTGACACATAATGAACTGAAGGTCCATTAGTATCCATTATACAGCTAGGAATGGAACTCAATATTATAAATTACAAATAGTTCTCAAGGTAAGTCATTTTAAAGCTCAAAGAAAGACTAATTCAAAACCTGTTGCAGAGTATTTTTTTCATTTCAATGAAATTCCCTAAGCTAGATTTCTAAATTCAGAGACTATTATCTACACTTAGCAGAGAAAACACAATCTTATTAATCATCAGATAGACATAAAAATAGGCTTTTTAAAGGATGAATTTTATCAAATGGAGCTAGAGAAATGGGTCAGCCATTAAACGGTAGGCTCACAACCAGAGACCAGGGGCCTCGAACCAGACCAACGACTCTTAGCAATGAACACTTGCAAGTAGAGATGCACGGACAAAGGTGTATACGGTATGATTTGTTGGGTCACACTGCAGCTTCCATGAAGAGGTTTTTAATTCCTTCTTTTTAAATTTTTTTCATTTTATTTTCTTCCTTTTTTTTTCTCTTGAATTTTGTTTTATTGGAGGGGGTAGAGTGTACAGGCGCAGAGGGCAGATGGGAAGGCATTGTGTTATTTTTGATTAAATTCAGTAGCTGTTCCTTAAGCAACTGCTGTCCTAATGGGCAACTGTAACTCAGCAGTTACCCGTAGCAGTTCAGCCACACTGGCCTTAACCAGGCAAGATTCTGTTCCTCAGCACTGGCTCTATCACACCACTAAAGGGAACTTTACCTGGATCTCTATCCCTCTACAGAACTCAGGAGTCAACGTTCAGGTGAAGTTCTGCTCGTTCACAGAGGCTGAATAGCGAGTAGCTAACCTTCTCTCCTTGTCTTCCCCCCAAACAGGGCGTCCTTCTGCTCAGCCCCCACTTAAGAACCCTAGCTACACATGGTTCCTCCCTACCACTTCCTGTCAGTTAGTTGCTGACTCCGCCTCCTGACCCCAGGTTAATTTTATATAATCTAACAAATGTAAAACATCTTTGCATCATTAAACAAATACTCCACAGCATAAACAAATAAAATACATCTTTAATTAATATTCCACAACAGGATGGGGAATGAATGGGATTAAGATATATAATGTGAAAAACACATTGAATAAATAACGAAATAAAAAAGTTTTATCAAACTGATAATAAAAATAAAATGTTATGTTAAAAACATCATTTAGCAGAGAAAATGTAATCTTATAATTATTCAGATAATACATAAATTAACAGACTTAAAAATAAAATCCATTTTAAGCATTCTAACAAGCTTTTTTTTAAATTGATCATTTACCAAGATAATTGCAAATATTTAATTTTTTATAAAAAAGAACTTGTCATCATTTCATTGTCACAAGATACTTTAAAAAAAAATACTCAGTTTTCATTATTACCAGTAATTATCCTTGATGGCCAGGTATCAGACTAGAATGACATGTAAAATGGACAAGTTTGGGGAGAAGAGAAAGAGGACACTGTGAATTATACTCATAATCTACTCAACCAATACATAATTTGATAATCTTTTAGAAATAATTCAAGATGTAAAAATTACTTTCTGTGTGAGAATATAGTTATTAAAATGCATTAAATTACTGTGTCGAATTTTAAGAAATTATTCAATACTACTATAGCCACTGTTCTCTATTTTCCATTTGGTATACCAGTGTCACTGGGGTATTTCTGTATCTTTGTAGTTTTGTGATTCAATGCCATATCTAATGCTTTAAATACCCTGTGTCCTAATCCTTTCATTCTACTTTTTATGCCTTTTACAAGCATTTTAATGGCTTTAAACACTGTTTTCCAGACTATAACACCAGTTCTACACCTTAAAATTATATTCTTCAGGTTGGGGATTTAGCTCAGTGGTAGAGCGTATGTCTAGCAAGTGCAAGGCCCTGGGTTTGATCCTCAGCTCAAAAAAAAAAAAATTATATTCTTCTTGTGTTCTGTTTGTAGCAACTCCCTTTTCACATAACTTGATTGTCCTATATTAATTTGTAAATTTGGTGGAAGTTATTTTCTAAGTATTGCACAAACTGGTTTTATTTGGGGTAGTTACAACTACTTAACTTATTGTTTTGGTTTCTTGTTTGTTTTAGACACAGGATACAGATTTTTGAAGCAAGTTTTCTACTTTTTTTTTTTTTTTAAATCCAGGTAGCTTAGGCAGACCTTAAACTCACAGCAATCCTGTATTCTGCCTCCTGAGTGCTACTTGACATTATGTACTAGCACATACTACAAATCCAGATGCCACACTTAAAAAGGTACAGATGAGAGATTTGATTGTTTTAAAGAGAACTTAAAAGTATCCATCTAAGGTTTACCAGATTAAAGTTCTTTTTGCTTTTCTATGTAAGGCCAGTGGAAAGAATTTTTCAAAAGCCATTTTAGTGACAGAAAAATTAAGCTCACAATCCTAGTTGCAACTGCATCATTCACACATGAGGCCAGATCTTGGAGCCTAAGTTTTTATTCTGGCAGGTCCCAAGCCTTAGGTCTCCTCTTACCTCATGTTGCCTGGCAGATTTCTAAACTCATGGAGCTCAAGTGATCATCCTACCTTACCTTCTTAAATAGTGAGGATTATAGACATGTTCTACTGCATCTGGCTCTTAGGTCCAGGTTTATTAAGTATTCAGCTTGATGTGTCTAAGCAAATGTCTACATTCATGCAAGCCTGAACCAGGATATAGAAATTTTATCCCTCCCAAAGTTATTTTATCACCTTTTCTATCAATACTACCCTTGCTTCCAACACTACAGAGGCAATCACGTTCACATCTTTCCCTATGTACTACTTTGCCCGTTCCGAAACCAAATGAAATAATATTGCTGTCTAACTTTTTGCTGAGTAGTTTTTGTAACTTATCAACTATGATAATCACCAGTTTATTCCTTCCTATTGCCCAATAATATCACAAGGCAGAAATATGTCATGATTTGGTTATGTTCTTCCATTGATGAACAGGAGGGTATTATTAGTGAATGAACAATAAACATTCACTTTGTCTGTTTACATATAACAGCATCACTGAAATATAATTCACATCACACAATTCACTATTCAAACTGCAAGTCAATACTTCTTAGTATAACTAACAAAGCTATACACCATCACCACAATTAATTTTAAAGTATGTTGATCATATCAAAAAGATGCCCTATACATAGAACAGGGACTCACTATGTAGTCTAGATTTACTCCAAACTCACTATGTAGCTGAAGTTGACCTCAAACTCCTGTATCGCTCAGCCTTCAAAGTGTTGAGATGGGAGGTGTTCACTACCACACCTGGTTCTTACACCCTTATAACCTCGTCTCTCTCTTAGCACCACACCATTCCAAGACAATCAATCAAAATTCTACCTCTACGGATTTGACTACTAACAATTCTCATGAATAGAATCATATAAGATATAGTCTTTTGTGCCTCTTTTCACAGAGCATACTGCTTTTATTGGGAGGGGGTTGAGACAGGATGTTTCTGCCTACCAAGTGCTGGTATTAAAGATGCATGCCACTACACCTGGCTACTTTGTTTTGTTGTTCTTGTTTTTGGTTTGGGTTTTCTTAAATATGTGGCACAACATTTACCCGTACTTTATTCCTTTTATGAGTAACATTTCACTGTATGGGTATGACAAATTACTAATATAATTTCTAAGTCGTAAGCCAGAATTCAATCTTCTATTCCTTCAGAAGTCAGGATTTGATGTTTGTACTTTTCTACCAATACTGCCATTTCAAATAGTGGCCAGTCTAGCACCGGGTGTCAATTTAACTTATTTTTGAGAAATTTTTCTGGTTTTACTTTTTTTGTTCCTGTTGATTTTCCAGACATGGTTTCTCTGTGTAACAGCTCTCTGGCTATCCTGGAACTTGCTTTGTAGACCAGGCTGGCCTCAAATTCACAGAAATCCTCCTGCCTCAGCCTCCCAAGTGCTGGCTTCAAGTGCTGGCACTAAAGCCATGTGCCACCACCACCACCCAGCATAAACCTTTCTACCAGCTTTTAAGATTTATTTATTTATTATGTATACAGAAGAGGGTGCCAGATCTCATTACAGATGGTTGTGAGCCACCATGTGGGTGCTGGGAATTGAACTCAGGACCTCTGGAAGAGAAGTCGGTGCTCTTAACCTCTCAGCCATCTCCAGCCCCTCTACAAGCACTTCTTATGCTGTATTTTGTAAGTCATGAAAGTCATACTATTTGGTTTTCTCCTAGGAGTAAAAACACTTATGTCAAGACACTATGTAACCAATACACAACCATTTTCAGGCAAGGTTTCTATGGACCAATGGCAGGACAAAAACTAACCAAGCAGGGACTAGTATGAACTGTGTTTGTTCTTATCTCCGGCTCAAAGTATCTTCTACCTGTTCTTGTCATTTCTTTCATAAACTACTTGTTATATGGAAGGCTTTTATCTGCTTTCTACAAATCAAGACATTTTTAGTCCTCTTTTCTTTCATTACTGTCCTCCTTTGCATCAAACATATTTTTTAAAAGTATTAACAGTTGACATGAAAATTATAATTAACAGTAATTTAAAGTGCTCTAGTATAAATTAAAAAACAATTTCAGTTACATAAAAAGTGACCCCCAGGGGTTGGGGATTTAGCACAGTGGTAGTTGGCAAGCGCAAGGCCCTGGGTTCGATCCTCAGCTCCACAAAAAAAAGTGACCCCTATACTTTTCTTTATACTGTACAATCAGAAAAAAAGTTATTTCTTTTAATCAGTTCAATGATCAGCATAGAATTATAATTATTACTTTAAGCACCTATCTCTCAAATCAGAGTCCTAGAAAATAGAGAAATTATATTTATTCCATCTTTTTGTAGTTAACTATAATGGTGCTCTTCATTTCTTCCCTAATGTTTGTATTATCCTTTATTTATTTATTTATGCATATGTTTCTATTTCTGTATGTGCACACATGAATGCAATTCTCTCAAGGGCCAAAAGAGAGCATTTGATTGCCCCTAGAGCTGGAGTTGCCAATGGTTGTGAGCCACCTAACATGGATGCTGAGAAATTAACTCAGGTCATCTGGGAAGGCAGCAAGTGCTTTTAACTGATAAGCCAACTCTCCAGGCCATTACTATTACCTTAACCATTTCAATCACAAATACTTCTTTTCATATTTCCTATAGGGTGTGATGGTTTGAATAGGAATGGCCCCAACAGGCCCATATATTTAAATACTTGGTCATTAGGGAATAGCACTACTTGACAGGGATTAGGTATGGCCTTGTTAGAGGAAATGGGGCAGAGGGGCGGGGGAGGGGGGCATTTTATGGTTTCAAATGCTCAAGTTAGCTCCAATGTTTCTCTCCTCCTGTGCCGGCCCACCCAGATGTAGAACTCTCAGCTACCTCCCCAGCACCATTTCTGTCTGCTTGCTGCCATGTTTCTGGCCATGACAATAATGGACTAAACCTCTAAAACTCTAAGTCAACCCAAATTAAATGTATTCCATTATAAGAGGTGCTGTAGGGTGGTGTGTATAGTGAGTAGGAAATTTCTTGGGTTTTTTTAATATAATTTAATTTAATTTTAGGAAATTTCTTAATAAAAAATGGAAATAAAATAGGTGCTATACACTTGGGGAAGCAGCCCTACACCTCACCTAGACAAAACAGTAGAGCAGGACTTGGTTGAGCCAGCTTTGGCTCTGAGGATGTGACAGCAGGAGAACTAGCCCAGCTCTTTGTTGCCTGCTGCAGTGGGTGACCTAGCCAAGGCAATGTTGGAGAGCTCACTCTGGCGGTGTCACTGAGGGAAAACTAGCAAGCTGACCAACCCAGTCCCAGAACCAGGGCACACCCCAACATCCATCTATGAACTGCTGGAGTATGTGAAGGGGTCAGACCTGCAGATCCAAAGCTGCAGGATCTCAATGACAACAACAGGATATCCTAAAGGAGTCCCAGTGAAGGCCCAGTATCAAGGGTATAGCAGAAGCCAGAGGCCTCTCTAACCAGACCAATGACTCAATGCAGTCAACACTTTGAAGTAAAGATGTATGGACTAAGCTGGGCAGTGGTGGCGCATACCTTTAAGACCAGCACTGGGAGGCAGAGTCAGGCGGTTCTCTGTGAGTTCAAGGCCAGCCTGGTCTACAGAGTGAGCTCCAGGACAGGCACCAAAACTACACTGAGAAACCCTGTCTTGAAAAAAAAAAAAAAAAAACCACAAACAAACAAAAAAAACAAAAAAAGGATGGACTAAAGGGTATACTGTATGACTCACTGTGTCACAACTACAGCTTCCATACTGAGACCTTTTTTTGGTTATTGTTTGGGTATGTTAATTTTTCTTTATCTTGGTTATTGTTTTGGTATGTTAGTTTTTCTTTTTCTTTTAAATTTTATTTTATTTGGAGGGAAGTTTGCAAAGGCAGTGGGCAGATACAAAGGAGGTGAACAGGATCAGGATGCATGATGTAAAATCCACAAAGAATTAATAAAAAATTTTTTTTAAAAAAAGAGTTGGTAATCATAGTGTCTCTTCACAGTAATAGAACACTTACTAAGACAGTGGGAAATTCTGCTAATAATTCATTTAGGATTTTTTTCTCTAGGACTATCTTTTTGCTCTTGTTGTTGGGTTTTGTTTTGTTTTTGAGATAGGGTCTATCTAAATAGCCCTAGAACTGCCCTAGAACTCACTATATAGATTAAGTTGGCCTAGAACTTCAAGAGATCCACCTGCCTCTGCCTCTGCCTCCTAAGTGCTAGAATTAAAGGCATGCGCCGCCACACCTGGCTATCAATTGGATCATCTTAACCGCTATCATTCTGAAGGACATTTTGTGGGAGGTAAAATTATTCATTTTTATCCCTTTTTCCCTTCAACATTTTAATGTGTTTTTTTTTTTTTTTTTTTTGAACTGATGATCGAACCCAGGGCCTTGCACTTGCTAGGCAAGGACTCTACCACTGAGCTAAATCCCCAACCCTTCAACATTTTAAATATATAATATTCTACTACCTCCTACTCCAGTGAGGTCTGATGAGAAATCATTTGTTGGTCTTAGTCTAGGTCCTTTATACATGACAAAACATTTTCCTACTACCACTTGCTTCTCATAGTGTCACTTTTACTTTACATTTTTAATTGCATTTATTCATGGGATGGGGAATGCATACTTGCCATGGCCTGTGGAGGTCAGAGGACAACTTCCAGGAGTTGGTCCTTTCCTTCCTGTCCGTCTCAGAGATGAAACTTAGTCATCAGGCTTGGCAGCAAGTGCCATTACCTGTCTGCTAAACCATCTGGCCTGCCTATTTCTAGTTTAATTATGATGTATCTATGTTAGGATCTCTTTGAATCTATCTTCCTTGTCATTACTGATGACCTAGTATGTGTGGATTAATTGGTCAAATATAAAAAAAAAAAGTATAGCTATGATTTCTTCAAAGACTGTTTCTGACTCTTTTCTTCTGGACAGGTAGATGTTGATATGCTTGATGTTGTACAACAGGTCTACTTAGCTTTGCTGACTTTTATTTCATCTCATTTTCCTCCTGTTCTTCAAACTAAGTATCTTAAAGGAAAACTTCTTCCTTAAAGCCTCTTTAAGAAAAAAAAGGACCTCTTAAAACCACTTAGAGGAAAAGCAGATCTGAGGTGTTCCTTTATTTCTCCAATAAATTTTAATTATCCCTATTTACAAAAAGCAGTACAAACATATAATCTAGAAATAAAAAATGAAGTTTAAAAGCTGACTTTGAAGGTTTACTACAAGTACATACAAGTCAGTTGGGAACCATGGAACAAGGAAGCATTCTCACAATTCCACTGAAAGGCATGTCTCAAACTACATATAGATTAGAAAATTCTAACTATGCAGCAATGTTCTAAGACTACAGCTACAGCAAATACTACAGCACATTCCAAAGGGGCACAAGTGTCTATGAAACAGCCCTCACACAAAATATAAAATGGGATGTTTTATGGCTTAAAGAGGAAGTACCCAGAAAAAAAAAATCTTAATTTCAAACTAAAACCTCAATAAACTGAGAGAAGATTAATGAAAAAAAAAAAAAAACTTAATGAAAAGGTGCAGTATTGACTCTTTAATAGAAAAGAAAAAGTACTCTAAGTTACAAAGCTAGTCAACAGATAAGGTAACTCTGGGGCACAAGACTATCATACATATTATACTGACTGACTCTAATATTTTTGTTTCCTAATTTGCTTTTTTATATTAAATTACAATTTCATTTGTAGAAAAAATATAGATGAACAAAACACAGAAAACATAAAAATTAAATTCTGAATCATTATATGATTATCAGCTTGTATTTTTGCTCTTACTACCACATGCCTTATACTCATTGTGGGGATTTGAACGAGTGACCCTCATTTGCTCATATACTTGAATGCTTGGTCTGTGGTTGGTGGATTTGTTTGAGAAGAATTAGGAAATGTGGCCTTGTTGACGGAAGTGTGGCCTTAGAGGAGGTGTTACTGGGACTGGGCTTTTGAAGTTTGAAAAACCCTTGCCAGGCCTGCCTCATTCTCTCTGCCAGCAACTTTCAGATCAGATGTAAGCTCTCAGCTACTGCTCCAGCACCATCTCAACTATAATAGCCATGGACTTTACCCTCTATAACTTTAAACAAGTCCCCAATTAAATGATCTCATTTGTATCTAGCCTTGGTCATGGTATTTCATCACACTATAGGAACCCTAATTAAGACACTCATTATTTCCATAAATATCTATTAATAAAAATATAGCAACATATGCCTACATACATAAAGAAATATGTATTTATCACTTAAAGGTATATGTGATTTATTAATTATGAAACATGATTCCAAAGTATGGCAAGAAAAAAAGAACAAAATAAAAAGTATTATCACGGCAGAATACTAGCAAGGATGGCTTACCACTTTTTCTCTGAATGTGTCTTTTGCCAGCTTCCCTGAAAGCAACCACAGCTCTGAAAAAAGCTCGGAGAACTGCCCATCGGAAAACAGCTACAGGGTCAATTCCAGTCATCCCAGAGACAAAGGCATTTCTGCTACTTCTCAGAAGAGCCACAATGTCTGGACGCATATGATCTGTATTTTTTTCCCGAAAATCCTATGTGAAAAAAGTACCAATGATATCTGTGAAAAAGACTATTCAAATCAAGAAGATAATAATAGGTGGCAGGTTTGAATGGCGCGTGAACAGAAATTATGAAATTGAATTCTATTCTGGGTAGCTATCTGGACAAGATATCTTCCAAAAAGTGCTGGCCAAGTCTGAAACTACTGAATTATGTAATAAATACAGAGTGAACACAATAATTTTATTATAGATTATTAGACAGTCAATTTGAAAGGGTAACAGATAAAATGTTAAGATAGCTAGAAAACTAAAAGAGCCAGTCTTGAGAAAACTAGGCAAAATAGCACCTTACTTGTGCTTAACAGTGGACAGGTTAGAAGGAAAGCAATAATAAAGCAGGGGCAGAACAGATGGGAAAAAGTGCAAGTGGTGGGAAAATAGACAAATAACGTACTTAAGGTCTATAAAGGTAGAGCTTAGTTTTATTTTGATTCATTCAATGATAAAAGGAATGGAAATATAATGATAGCAGCCAGTTGGTGTTTTATAAACATCTGTGGCTGCACAGAGCATGAATAACATAGAAGAATGAAGGACCTTTGTTATTTTTGATACCTATAATTTATATGTTTCTATTATCAGCTATTTTTATAGAACACTGTTTATATCACTATGTAGAATAGAACTAACATTAGACTTTGTTGATGTCTTTTTTTTTTTTTCAATTTTGGTGGGTTTTCTTTTGTTTTGAGACAGGGTATCACTACATAGCCCTGGGTGGTCCTAGGACTCATTATGTAGAGCAGGCTGATTGAACTCAAAAAGACCCTACTACTGCTGCTGCCTCAGAAGTGCTAGGACTAAAGGTGTATGCCACCACCCCCAGAAGCTTTACTGATTTCTTTTTCATTCTTTTTATTGTGTTGATTTCTGATCTTTACCATGTCCTTCTCTTTCTACTGGGTTCAATGTGCTGTTTTCTGAGTTTCTTGAGATGAAATCTAACATAATTACTTTTCAACTTTTCATCCTAATTTCTTTCAAGCACTTGTCTTAAATGATTCTACAAACTTTAACATACTGTATTTCTAACTATTCAGCTGAAAACAGATCTTATTAGAATGGCAAGTAATTTTAGTTGTGATCTTCTAAATTGATTCATCAACTAATTAGAAGAATTTTGCTTCATGTTTAAATTCCCAGTAACCAAAAAAAAAAGAAAAAAAGAGAAAAAAAATTTTGAATTTAAAAAAGGCCAGGAGGTCATGTCATAAGGCTTTAATACCAGCACTCGGGAGGCAGAAGCAGGTGGATCTCTGTGAGTGAGTTTGAGGCCAGCCTGGTCTACAGAGTGAGTTCCAGTATAGCTGGAGCAACACAAAGCAACAACCCTGTCTTGAAAAACCTAAATAAATAAGTAAATAGATAGGTTAGATGCCGACAGTTTTAAAAGTGCTGCCCATCATTTCCTTTTGAGATTTTGTATGTGCCCTGTGGAACAACAAAGGATTTGTCTACAGCTACTTTTACTTTGTTAAGCCTTCTGTGGTGCTAGGAATTAAACTTAGAACATCACACATGCTAGAAAAGCACTCTACCACAGCTACACTCTCAACCCTACAGCTACTTTTGGGCTTGTTCTGCTTCCTATAGTTTGAATCAAAGTTACTGGGTATAAGTTGGTTAACATTTTATAAACTGGACTCTTTCAACACTGTAAAATATTCTTTTATCTCCAGTAATATCTCTAGCTTTGTCTAATTTCCTCAATGAGTATATAATTATGCCTTTTAAATCTTCTTTTAGTTTCACTCAACTCCATCACATAAATAAACCTCACAGAAACAGATGTGTATAATATATGATAAATGTCCCCTTAGTCTGGAGCATTAAAATACTTGGTTCCCAGTTGGAGGCGCTATTTGGGTAGGTTCAAGGGGTGTGGTATTGCTGCAGTATGCCACTGGGGACAGGCTTTCACTTTAAAGACCCACACCATTTCTAGTTCCACCTCTCTACTTTGTGCTTGCAGATCAAGATGTGAGCACTCGGTTTCTGCTCCAGCTTCCATGCCTGCTGTTTCCCCACAATCATGGACTCTATGTTTTACTTTGTAAATTATATCTAAAATCTGCTTCTCACCTGTGTTCCATCACACATAGCATCTCCAATGGACTTATCTCCAGCCATAAATCATTCACTTAGAACATCTATAATGTGGAGATCTCCAGAGTGTATCTTGTATAAGAGCTTCCCCATTTCTAATGCTACTCTTGTGATTCAATTTAAGATTTCACCTCAATTTAAATGGGGTGGGGGGTGAAGAGGGAGAAGAGAATTAATAAATTCTAAGAATTCCCAGCACCCACATGGTGGCTCACAACCATCTATAATGAGATCTGGCGCCCTCCTCTGTGTACTAAATAAATAAATAAATCTTAAAAAAAAAAAAAAAAAAAAAAATCTTCTGCTTAATATAGTTTCAGTTCCTATAATAAATTCAACAAAAATAAAACTAAACTCCAATTAGTGAGGTTGGTGGTAAACATTTGTAATTAAAGCAATCAGAAGGCTGAAGCAGGACTATCACTTCACTAACAGCATTGGCTACAAAGTAAGAAGCTCCTGAACTCATTAAAAACAAAAAATCTGAGGCCAGCTTGGGCTACAGAGTGAGTTCCAGGAAAGGATCCAAAGCTACACAAAGAAACCCTGTCTCAAAGAACAAAAACAAAAACAAAATAAAAATCTAAGTTCCTTTAATGTAGCCTAGAAGCTCTTCAAGATTTAACCTGCTATCTGCTCTTGAAATTTAAATTATCTTCTGACTTGTCCTTAAGAGTCTTATATCACTGACTTTTTATCTACTATTTCAACATACTAAATTCCATTCTTACTTTACAGCACTATCTCAACTCATCAGTGTAACATTTACTTTAGGTCCTCTCTTAAAAATCAAAGTGTTTTAGAGAGGTACTTGTGAATCTATAAATTAAAAGGTAATTACTTTATTACTTTAACTCACAGAAAACATTTATTTGTAGCATATAGCTAGAAATATGATACATTGATATGCACATGATGTACTTACAAATATTTCTGTCCAGTTTTATCACTATATCATAGCAAACACTGAACAGATAATGTTGACAACATGGTATTTAATAAATAATGTTAACAGCCCTGGCTGTCCTGGAACTTGCTCTGTAGACCAGGTTGGCCTTGAACTTACAGGGATCTGCCTGCATTTGCTTCCAGAGTGCTGGGATCAAAGGCATGAGCCACCATACCTAGCAATAAATAATTCTTAAATGAATGAATCAGTAAATGGATAACTGACCTTCATTAGGATGTCTACCACAGCCAGACGTGGTGAAACATCTCTGTAATCCTAACACTTAGGATGTAGAGGCAGGAGAATTAGGAATTCAAGGACATTTTTTGTTTGCTACACAGAAAATCTGAGACTAGTCTAACCTACATGAGACTCTGTCTCAAAAACAGAAAACAAAGCGATACCAAAAACCAATGAGACACTCATCTCAAGATTTCATTTTATTGCTGTAATGCATGGAAACTTGAGTGTCTTAAGTGGCAAGTTTAAGCTTCCCAAGATTTAAGAGTTAACCAATTCATGAGATACATAAAATATATGCAGGATAATAAACCAAGTAAGAATGAAAGCTCACAACTACCTAATGGTACACCAAGAACAGAAGCTTCTAAAAGACCATTATGAGTATCGTATCAAAGGAAACAAACTATAAGAATGGACGAGTTTGAGACACATAGACAATCTGAACAATATAGACACAATAAAACAATTTGTTCTTCTATATTGAGAAAGTTCACTAGAATGGCCTAGTAGATTTATCTTGAGAAGGAAACCAGCAGAAACATCAGTTAGAAAAGTAGATCTCAATTCCAGTTCTATCCTTACAAAGTGTCTCCAAATGATACTGATCCAGAGCCTCCAAAAACTAGATGAGAGAGTAGTATGCCAGAGCTAGTAATCATACATCTGGGGGAAGAGCTAGAGGTGACTATGATCAAGAAACAATGTTTTTACACCGGGCAGTGGTGGCACATGCCTTTAATCCCAGTATTTGGGAGGCAGAGACAGGAGGATCTCTGAGTTGGTAAAAAGAGAAACCCTGTGTGGGAAAAAAAAAAGAAAGAAAAGAAAAAGAAAAAAAGAAAAGAAACACTGTTTACATACATAAAATGGTCAAGGAATAAAAAATGTTCTATATTTTAAAAAATATATCTCTGCTCTAAAACCATATTCAGCAAGAAATGTACTGACCTTTACTCCATATTTTACTTTTCCAGCATAATGTTTTATGATAAAAGCAGGCTCCATCACAGCTGGAAATTCAATATAAGAATTCTCTTCATGTTGATGTTTAAACTTGTCTAGTAATGTTTGATTTGTAGCCTGTGGAAAGCTAAATTGGGGGAGGTGACAAATTATGAGAAAGATGTAGTCATTTATACACCATAATACTAAAGTACATTATAATTACAGTGCTGTCTAATATATACTATACAGTTCATGAAGAGTTCCTCATGCCTTATTCAAACAGGGCCTCCTAGAAAACTGTCTCCCCAAAATTCATTTGCTCATCACCGCTGTACAAGTACTTAAGAGCCAAGGATAAGTGGGCCCCAACAGTAAAGTTGGCAGCAAATGCAGTTTTTAGTATCATCCAGGTGATGCTCATTTGCAAACATTAACAGCTGTGGAAATTAATGTAATTAATGAATATCATAAATAAATATTAAATGAATACTACAAATGTAATCAATGAATAACACAAATGTATTTAATATCATGAGTGTAATTAATGAACATCATGAGTGTAAATTTAAAAAAAAAAGAGTTGTGGAATTGTGAGGGATTCTGCCAGATTTCAGAAGAAGGATAGGGAAGCCAGGCAGAGTCAGAAACCCAGAAGAGAGCTATGAGTGAGCCCAAGTTGCAATAGAGACTACAGGAAGTTGGAGATGCCAGAAACATGGAAGATCTCCAAAGAATGCAAAAGGCAAACAGCTTCAGAGAGTTGACAGGAAAGCAGGAGATTGCAAAGCCATAAAGGTGGAGCTACCTAAGCCCATTAGAGCTCTGATTATAGCATTGTGTGACTAGGGTGATAGATATGGATGTTCAAGATTTAATATTACTCTAGTGGGTTTTGGTTTGACCTTAGCCAGGACCCTCCTTTGTTTGCACCCATCCCTCCCTATGCACAAGACTGTTGATACTGTGCCTGTCCTTACGACTATATGTTAAATGTACACAACTGGCAGTTTTCATTTTGTAAGAGATCATGACTAAAAGTTGCCTTCTGGACTTTGAACTTTGGGATAAACATTTTTGGCTTTTTTTTGGTAGTCTGGGGATTGGACCCAGGGTCCTGTGCATGATAGGCAGGCGCTCTACCACTGTACTAGTCGTTAGCCAAACTTTGGTTAAAGTTCAAACTATACAGGAACTCTTGGAGGTGAACTAAATAATTTGCATTATTAGCTAGACACATGAGCCTTTGGATCCAGAGTCAAAGAGTTATGATTTGTATATAAAATGTTTCCTGAAAACTTATATATTTAAAGCTTAGTCCTCAATGTGGCAGTGTTCACAGGTTAAAAAAAAAATGACAGTGTCATAATGAATCCACAACTGAACAAACTATTAGAAGATGTGGTCTAATTGAAAGAAATAGGTCACTAGAACACACTTTCACCCCCTTATCTTTGTTTCTAGAATATCCTGGGGTGAGCAGCCCCCTCAAGCCTAAAGCAACTGAGACAAAGAAACAGATTAAAGCCTTTTAAACTGAGACCCAAAGTAAATCCTTCTTTCTTCTCTCTCTCTCTCTCTCTCTCTCTCTCTCTCTCTCTCTCTCTCTCTCTCTCTCTCTCTCTCTGTTTTTGTTTTTGCTTTTCGAGACACGGTTTAGCTGTGTAGTTTTGATGCCTGTCCTGGCTCTCACTCTGTAGACCAGGCTGGCCTCGAACTCAGAGATCCATCTGCCTCTGCCTCCCAAGTGCTGGGATTAAAGGCGTGCGCCACCACTGCCCAATGGTAAACACTAATTTTAATGTGTAAAAATTATTTATAACTAGGCCGGGCAGTGGTGGTACACGCCTGTAATCCCAGCACTCAGGAAGCAGAGGCAGGAGGATCTCTGTGAGTTCGAGTCCAGCCTGGTCTACAGAGCTAGTCCAGGATGGACTCCAAAGTTACAGAGAAATCCTGTCTCAAAAAACCACCCAAAAAAAAAAAAAAAAAAATTCAAAACTATAACAAAAATAGAATCGGGAAAGAGAATGGCTACTTCTTTTAGATAATCCTAGCTTATATTAGCAGTTATGTCAGTATCCTGAAACAAGCCAAGTAACCTTTCATAACTGGTTTTCTAGTTCATAAAATAAGCACAATGCTAGGTATAGCAGTGTTAATAGAATCAAATGCTACTAATAACTACTTCAGACATTACCCACCAACCTACAGGGATTAAACAAATGTTAACAAGCTTTTATATGTCTCACTTTCTCTCCCTCTCTAAGTTTTTCAAAGACAAAGTTTCTCTGTGTAGTTCTGGCTGACCTTGAACTCACTCTGTAGACCAGGCTGGCCTCAAACTCAGAGATCCACCTGCCTCTACCTCCTGGGTGCTGGGATTAAAGCCAGGCACCATCACTGACCAGCCTTTTGTATGTTTTCAACACTGACATTATTCTAGTAACTGTGGTCAGCTTTTGCATTCAAATACTATCCTGACCTAAAAACTTTCTAAGTTTATTCCAAAATTCTAAAGCCATTCTAGAAAGGATTGTAACATAATTTGAAGAAGAAGCTATAGCTCTACACTACTACCACCAATTCTATTCCTACCTTGTTTCAAGCCACTAAGCCTACTGTCAAAATAAATGTCCCTTTAAGGGTGCTTTAATTGTGCAGTGTTCCTACTCAGAAAAGGTATGGATAACGAAGGTAAAGAGTAAGCAATTCCAAACCCCAGCCTGGGAAAGTCTAGCATCTGTAAACTACAACTCACACAGAATATTCCCCTCTTCTAGTAAGAAACTCATCTTACTGTCCGTAGGTAAAAATTCATTTACTTCCTAACCCTCTGGGTAATTTAAAAGTGTATGATCAATTTTTCTCTCTCTCTGAAAGGGCAAAAGAAAGTTTCTAAAGAAGCAGGATAAACATGCGAAGAAAGTTTCTCCCAAGGTCCTATATTCAACAAACACTCATGGATACGTGGTGCTGCTGGGTTGATTTTATTTGGGGAGTTGGGGGGAGATTGTATCCAAAGTAACTATTCATTTTAAAGCAAGGACATTTCCTGTGTAAAACTTAATTCAAGGACTGATGAGATAGTTCAGCGAGTAACAGCATCTGCTGCCAAGCCTGACAACTTCATTTGATCCCTAGGATCTATGTGGTGAAAGGATAAACACTCTTCCTTCATGTTGTCCTCCACATAAGTACAACAGCACATACACACTCCACCCTCCAATAAGATATAAGTAAAGGGGCTGGAGAGATAGCTCAGAGGTTAAGAGCACCGTCTGCTCTTCCAGAGGTCCTGAGTTCAATTCCCAGCACCCACATGGTAGCTCACAACCATCTGTAATGAGATCTGGCCCCCTCTTCTATATACATAATAAATAAATAAATCTTTAAAAATTATTTTAAAAAAGATATAAGTAAATAAAACTCAAAAGAAGGAGACAGGAAAAAAATATTTTAAAAACATAGATGTCAGGATGTGGCCAGTGGTAGGATTCCCATGCTCCAGTAGATGGACCTACATCCATGCATATTTGCATAGAACTAATTAGAGTTAGTAGATAATAAAAACAAAACAATATCTGAGTGTGATTGTACACTCCTTTAATCCCAGTAACTAGGAGTCAGAGGCAGGTGGATCTTACATACACACACACACACACACACACACACACACACACACACACACACACAATGGAAAAAAGAGGATGGGACATGAAATTTGGAACATTGGAGATAATATGGAAGGAAAGAAGAAGGTTGGAGGGAGGGAAGAGAGGGTGGATGTGATCATTTTTCATTGCATACATGTATAAAATTCTCAAGACTAAAGAAATATGTATCACAAAATTTATTTATTTATTTATTTTCGAGACAGGGTTTCTCTGTGTAGCTTTGTGTCTTTCCTGGAACTCACTTGGTAGCCCAGGCTGGCCTTGAACTCACAGAGATCCGCCTGCCTCTGCCTCCCGAGTGCTGGGATTAAAGGCGTGTGCCACCACCGCACAGCGTATCAAAAAATTTAACATCAAACTTTGTAAGAGGATTATAAAAAAAATCTGTTCAGGATTTAGTGCAGTCTACATGGAAGTATATGGTTTTCTTCCCAGACATATACAGAAGAACCTTTAAGTCTTTATTTGAAACATGATTAGAAGATTTAACCTTACTTAGACTAAGCTGGTTGGTGGTACATGCTTATAAAGCTATCACTAAGGAGCCTAAGAAACTAGGACTCCTGTGAGTCTTGAGGCTAATCTGGGGCTGCAGTGGTCTTAGTCCCAGCCAGGCTACAGTTACACAGTGAAGGAGGTTCTGCCTCAAATGAAGGAGAAGCCATTCAAAAAGCACAATGGTCAATCATGAAACTGAAAAGCACCATACTCACTTGCTTTCTTCATCCAAAAGATGGAGCAGTCCTGTTGGTTTTCTGCTAATAAGATTTATGCAACAAGTATTGTCAATATAATCTATATTGTGCCAACTGATACCTTCAGTTCTATACTCCTCCTGGAAAAAAACAAGTAACAAAATATCAACTAATTTATCTTGCAGAAAATAACAGGCATATAACAAAGGTTTTTTATTTTTTGTTGACTAGGCTGCAGTTACATGTGGTTTTATCTGGGTCATCTAGCTTATTACACCAATCTAAATGTTTGTTTATGACTCTTTACTATAACTTTTTTTTTTTTTTTTTTTTTTTTTGGTTTTTTTGAGACAGGGTTTCTCTGTGTAGCTTTGGTGCTTTTCTTGGAACTCACTCTGTAGCCCAGGCTGGCCTCGAACTCACGGAGATCTGCCTGCCTCTGCCTCCCAAGTGCTGAGATTAAAGGTGTTCATCGCCACTGCCCCGGCTCTTTAATATAACTTGAAATCAGATATAGTGGTATCTTCTACAACATTCTTTGTGGTTGGGACCATTCCTGCTACTTAGGGTCTTTTTCACTTCCACATGAATTTTAAGATTATTTCTTTGACTAGTGATACTGATGGGGACTGCACTGAATTTAGATCATATTTTTGATAGAATAGTATTTGTTACAATAGTAATTCTTCCAATTCATGATCATGGAAGATCATTCCATCTTCAAGCGCCTCCATTGTTTTCAAGGCCTCGTTGTACAGGTCTTTCACTTCCTTAGTTAGGTTTATTCCAAGGTATTTTTCTTTTATCTGAGGTAATTAAGAATGGAATTATAGCCTGCACAGTGGCACACGCCTTTAATCCCAGCACTCAGGAAGGAGAGCCAGGAGGATCTCTGTGAGTTCAAGACCAGCCTCGTCTACAGATCCAGGACAGGAACCAAAACTACACAGAGAAACCCTGTCTCAAAAAACCAAAAAAAAAGAAGGAAGGAAGGAAGGAAGGAAGGAAGGAAGGAAGGAAGGAAGGAAGGAAGGAAAGGAAAGGAAAGGAAATAAAGGAATTATTTCCCAGACTTGAATTGCTGATCATTTTCCAAGGTTTTAGGAGTGATCACTGATTCTTAACATGAAAATGTTCTAACAGGTATAAAATTAACTATAACATTAACATATCATGCTGGTTAACTATAGCTAGTTTTGTGTTTATTAATTTCTATACTATTAAGAAACATATTCCCCGCACCACTTAGAGATCTTTGGCAACAGGTAACTCTGCAGCTCTCACACGATTGAGCCTGTATGATAATGAGTATTCAGAGATGGGTAATGCCTGGGGGGCGCTCACCAACCTAAGACAGAGCACCCGTGTGGCCTGGACAGGTGTCTCCATGACTGGTAAGGTGACCTGCTGACGTCCCACACAACCTAAGTCAGAAGCTCATTTTTTAGTAGGGGGGGGGGCTTGGCCTTGGCCCATGTTTTGGGTAACTGTTGCCTTGCTTGCTGACCTTGACCTTGATATCCTCCCTATGCTAATTCCCTGCGAGATTCCACCCTCCTGAATGCTTAAGGGAAGCTCTTTGTCTGTGTATCCAACAGCATATTGAGCGTTAACAGCTTAGATGCAACTTCTGCCCTCCAGGGTTCTATCATTGTGCTGTAAGCCTGTATTTAAGACCTCCTCCCTCCTTCAATAAACAGCATTTGGCATTCAAAAAAAAGGAAAGAAAGAAAGACAGTGATGTTCTAAAACAGGAAGTGGTGATGGTGTAATGGGCCTATGAGGATGCTGGACTAAAGTCTATCAAATTGTGCAAACAGGAAAATTGTATGCTATGTGAATTATCTGTCAATAAAGAGCTTATTAAAAAAAGAAGAAACATATTTACTTGGTTTTGTGCTGTGGATATCGCTCTGTGTAAATAAAGTTCTGACTGGCCAGTGGCCAGGCAGGAAGTATAGGCGGGACAAGAGAGAAGAGAATTCTGTGAGGTGGAAGGCTGGGTGGAAAAAGACACCGCCAGCTGCCACCATGACAAGATGTAAGGTACTGGTAAGCCACAAACCATGTGGCAAAGTATACACTAACAGAAATGGGTTAATTTAAGATAGAAGAAGTAGATAACAAGCAGCCTGCCATGGCAATACAGTTTGTAAGCAATATAAGTTTCTGTGTGTTTACTTGTTTGGGTCTGAGTGACTGTGGGACTGGCGGGTAAGAGAGATTTGTCATGACTGGGCCAGGCAGGAAAACTCTAACTACAGTTTTGAACTTTTGGGGTTGTTTGGCAGCAGTGAGTGTTGAACTGTAGGAATCTCAACAAATGCTAACAAGTGTTTTCCCATTACACTATACATCTAGCCATCAAGGGACATTTCTTAACTTTTATCTCTACATGTACTTTCTGTTCTCATTATTTATTAGTTTCTATAATAACTTTATTTTATTTGTTTCTTTTTCAAGACAGGGTTTCTCTGTGTAGTCCTGGCTGTCCTGGTACTCTGCTCTGTAGACCAGGCTGGCCTTGAACTCAGATATCCTCCCAACTCTGCCTCCCAAGTACTGGAATTAAGGGCATGCACCATCACCGCCCAGCTTATAATTTTATTATAGTACTAAAATATGTGTTAAATCTTGGAAAGTTGACCCTTGCCTTATGGTCCAAAACAACATAAGCACTAATTTTGTAAATATCCCATGTGAACTTAGAAAAAAATGTATTCTTCAGATGGGGTTTAGTATTCTTCATATCATTTCATTAACTGGGTCTCAGTAAGTTCAGAGAAACTGGCATACTGATACACAAGGCAGACAGCAATGGGATACACACTAAAGTACCTATTGATTTTTTTTGATACTTTAATAGCCTATAATAATGCTTTTATATCCTTTCTGGTATTTTGAATGTTGGTTCTATTAAGTTATTCAAAATACAAAGTTAAAATATTCGATTTACACATGCAAATATATATTCCTGATTTTAGTTATTAATTTTTTCTTCAAGTATTTTGAAACTATCTTATCAGATACCTATAAATTTGGGACTATACACATGCTAATCTTAACACTTGGAGTCAGAGGCAGGGGATCTCTGAATTCAAGGCCAGCCTGGTCTACAGAGCAAGTTCTAGGACAGCGAGAACTAGGCAGAGAAATCCTGTCTTAAGAACAAACAAATACACAAAAAGAACTGATCTTCTTAGCATTATGAAATACTCCCTTTTATACTCAATACTAGAGCTACAAACACTTTTTGTTAATGTTTGATAAACCTTTGTTTATACCATTTTACTTTTAGCTTTGTGTATAATATTTGGAATGCCTCTGATAAACTGTTTGCTATTTATCAGTCTGATGATTTTCAGCTACTAAAGTAATCAATTCATTTATGCTTAATGTACTCCCTGGTACCTTACTATTTCTTCTTTCGCTCATTTATCCCGTTTTCTTGGCATTGCTTATCATTTTGTTGCCTAGGGCCTTCCAAATAGCTAGAACTACAAATATGTGCCACATGCCCCAGTTTCCAGGCACTTCTTTTATGCTTCCTTTTGTTAGTGTTTTGATTGGCTGGGTTATTTTTGCTTTACTTATAATCCACATTA